>NC_052509.1:54196973-54232538 GCF_014356525.2 Nilaparvata lugens
ATAACTGTAAAATAAAAAATCCTGCAGTATTCTGCCTTAATACTATTCTCACTTAACTATTACAATGTTGAAAATATATTATACAAAGAAAAATGAATATAAATCATTAATATGATTTATTACTATATTACTATAGTAATTATTATTACTATAGTATTTGTTGGAGTACTTATCTCCAAAGTATTTAAATTACTTATTATAATGTTCAGAGTGCTGAATCACAGTACCAGAGTTAACAGAGTTTGAATCAGGATCTACATATAAGGCGAGTTTATGAGGACTTCTGATGCCTCCTGACCAATACCAAGCAACCATGTGACTATCTTCTTTTTGTAGTTAGCAGCACTGTATCCCTCAGCCTCTTTTATTGTAATCGGAAGATTGCAATGAAGTAGGTGGGCGATACGAAATGGGTTGTTATCGACCGATGTAAAGGTAGCTCCAGGTGTATTAAATCCAAAATTCAACATATGTGTAGTTGAGTAATTATGGAGTTAGTCCAGTCAATAAAAGTCTTTTCGATCCGAAAATTAAATAAAAGCTGAATCTCTTACCATCGATAGAACCCTCCCAGAGGGTCATTCTCTCAAAAGTCCCAAGAAATCCCCTTGGAGCTCTCCCCCCTAGCCCCCCTCAAAGTTGAAAAATGCAGGTAATAACGGAAAATCAATTATATCTGTACTCATTGATCAGAAACTGTGCTATTATATGCCATTCGACTCGTTACATTATGGACTACAATTTTAGTTTTATTCATTTTTTCAATAAAATTAACAGTTTTCTTGATAAAATAATATATATGTAAAAATTTAGGGGGTCTGCGATTTGATTTTCTGTTTTCTTCGATTAACTTCAAAGCAAGTAGTTTTAAAGAAAAATGAGCCAAATAATTAATGTAGCCACTCTCATTGCAAATTCATTGATGTATAATTATTGTTATGTATTTGCGATTCGATTTGACGCCGTGGAAGGGGAAACAGTCGACGCGGAACGGCGCGGCTGACTTTCTTAGCCATAGCAAACAGCAAACTGGAAATCAATTATCTCTGTAACCATTAATCAGAAAAAAATCTTTTATATGTCATTCGATTCGTTGAATTAAGGACTACAATATTATTCGGATTCATTTCCTAAATAAATCGAACAGTTTCCTTGATGAAATAATATAATGTAAAAATTTAGGGGTTTTTCGATTTGATTTTTTTGTTTTCTCCGATTAACTTCGAAGCAAGTAATTTTAAAGAACAATGTGACGGATAATTATTGTAGCCACATTCATTGCGAATCCATTGATGTATATTGTTATGTATTTGCGATTCAAGTTGAGGCTGTGGAAGGGGAAACAGCCGACGCGGCTGACTCCCTTCACCATAGTAAGCAGAATAATACTGCTGTCTACATTGCATCTCATTTACACTATGGCGCTCGAAACAATTAATTTTGTCTATTGTTTTGACATGCGCTGTATATAGATTTTCACTTTCCAATACTCTAAAAAATATAACAATTTTCTTGATTTAACCATGCTCATAATAAAAATCAGGATTTCGTTGTTTGCTCACAGAATTTATTATATTAATTTGAAGTGTGCCTTCTCCATACGAGTTAGAGGTAACACAATTTGATAACTCTAGTTTCAGATATTGATGTTTTTCAACGAAGTTTCATGATTTATTATGTGTCCGACTCCTTCATCTTAACCTTATTTTGTGAAAAATGAAGATTCAAAATTTCTTTTCATAGCTTTTCTTGTGTTTTATCTTGTTTCATCACTCTTTATAATTTAAAAATTTGATAATGGAATGAAAATCATCAGATCACGTGAACAAAAAAAAAGGGTGGGCACACCAGAGATACTATTATGATAACAGTGTACTCCTAATAAGTTGAAAATTTTCAAGCTGAAAGTAGATTAATTTGTTGCACATTCGGTTTAAATATTAACAAATGTTACCAAATATTACCAATATTATCACATATAGTGAGAACGAATTACTCTGAAGCTTTCTATTCTCACTGAACATGAAGAGGCAATACCAAGCCAGAATCGCAGTTCCGTTCAAAGCATTATTATCAGAGCTTTCATATTGATGCTTTGTAACTATGGATGTTATCCCCATCTCAAAATTTCCCTATTTATCCTTATCTTGATTCAGAATGAAGTAGTTGATCTCTATAATCACGAAAATCAATGTACAGTACCTATAATAAATAGTAAAAATAAAAAAATGTCTAGTAATAAAACTTTTTCTAGGTACGAATTTCAAGGCTCATAAAATGACTTTTTCTCAATCACAGGCAGAAATCCCAATGATCATCATAATAGTGATTGAATGAAAATTGTTTGTATTGTACATTGTTCGACGTAAGATAAGCTACATCTTTGAGGTAATCAACGTATTTTTGGGATTATCATGTTTATGAATGAAAGCGAGACTGTGATAGAAGATTAGTCAAACTGAAATATAAACATTATACAGAGTGATTCATAATTATGGTAAAATAATTCAATACGTGATAGTAGAGGTAAAAATAAGAAAAAAAGTTCTTATAAACACATATCCATAAACGCTTCATTAGCGAGTTATACAGAGTGAAAGATTTCGCCCGGAATTCAGTTCCTCTGGTGAAATACACCGATGCTGAATTGTTTGGGGACTAGTTTTTGAAAAACTTATGCTGGATTCATATGAAAAAATATCTGAAAAATTGAATTGAACTAGTCTGGAAGCTGTAGTGTGCGTAATTTTTGTGAGAAAATTTGAAGTATGCAAAAAATCTAAGTAGAAAAACACTTACTTCTACGTTCGATGCCCAATAACTTTCTTTAATGACCAATAAACAAATAATTTTCCGCAATGAAAATTGTAGAGAATTAAATTCTGAAAAGAATTATGTAAGCTGTGTAAACTAAATTTGAATAAAATGTATTCTTATGTAGTACATTACACCACAAAAATTTTCTGTTTTATGAGGAGAGAACTAATAACTAATAGGTTGTAGCTGATTGCAAATAAAACATGGATTTTAATAACAGCTGTTCCAAAACAGCTGATTTATTTTGTTTTATATAAGAAAATATTTAAAAGAAATTATAAGTTGAAAATTATTTTCAGAAATATTTTAGCTCACTGTTAAACAAAAAAACAAACTGTAAGTTAGGCCTACTGTAACCGCGCTGTGTTTTTTGTTTAATCTATTAACCAGTTATTTGTAACCATTTCACTTTGCTTTTGTGTTAAGTTTCAACTTTTTAATAAATGGCAGGTAATTTTAGACATTATTCATACTCCGAATTAGCTGACATGCATTTAATGTATGGAATGGGACACTACTGTAATAGTACTGAAGCAAGACGTTTGTATCAAGAGGACTTTCCTAACCGAGTATGTCCAAGATCACGGTTTTTTGCCACTATTCATCAACGTCTGTCTGAAACAGGTTCTCTGATATCCAAAGAGCACATTTATGCAGGCAGACCCCGATCTACTATGACTGTTGATTTAGAAGAACAAGTTCTTAATGAAATTTATGAACATCCCGAGTAGAGCACAAGATAATTGTCAGCGCAGTTTAATGTCAATCAATCTATTATTTGGAGGATACTAAAAGAGCAACAATTACATCCATACCACCTCCAGAAAGTTCATACTCTATTGCCACAAGACTGTATTCCCCGTGCTGGTATTTGACGATGGTTTTTAGTAAAACTTGTTTACCCAAACTTTTTAGCAACCGTTTTATTTACCGACGAGGCACACTTTACAAGAACAGCTATCGTTAACGTCCACGACCAACATATTTGAGCAGCTGAGAATCCTCATGCCATCAATCCTGATCTTTCACAACATAAGTTTTCAGTAAACATTTGGGCAGGAATCATAGGAGATCAACTACTGTTCGAGCTTCCTCCCAGGCTTGATGACATAATCTACTAGTCTTTTGGTATAAGTTTAATGTCATTTAGATATGCTACTTTCATATAAAAAGAAACTTTTCATAAAAAACCGAATATTTTATTTGCAATCAGCTACAACCTATTAGTTATTAGTTCTCTCCCCATAAAACAGAAAATTTTTGTGGTGTAATGTACTACATAAGAATACATTTTATTCAAATTTAGTTTACACAGCTTACATGATTCTTTTCAGAATTAATTTCTCTACAATTTTTATTGCGAAAAATTATTTGTTTATTGGTCTTTAAAGAAAGTTATTGGGCATCAAATGTAGAAGTCAGTGTTTTTCTACTTAGATTTTTTGCATATTTCAACTTTTTTCTCAAAAACTACTCACACTACAGCTTCCAGACTAATTTTATTCAATTTTTCAGATATTTTTCCATATGAATCCAGCATAAGTTCTCCAAAAACTAGTCCCCAAACAATTCAGCATCAGTGTATTTCGCCAGAGGAACTGATTTCCGGGCGAAATCTTTCACTCTGTATAGCTCGCTAATGAAGCGTTTATGGATATATGTTTATAAGACCTTTTTTTCTTATTTTTACCTCTACTATCACATATTAAATTATTTTACCATAATTATGAATCACCCTGTATACAATGCATATTTCTGATCAACTATAATTACAAATGATAGTATCAAGCCGAAATGAATTATTGAGCAACTGAATTTCAAAGTTACTATCCACTGTTCAAATCGCACTGTGATTTCTTTTTACTTCCAAATGGATTGAATTGCCTCACTCTTCAACGTAACAATTATTGTAAAAAAAACAGTGGAATGTGAACGTCATCCAAATAGCATTTGAATTTCAATTTTCAGATCATGGAATTCATAAAAAACTAATTCTTGAGAGAATAGTGATGAATTGCAAACAGTGCAAGTAACATTGATACAAAGCGATACAATGAAAATCAACATCGATTAATTTAATACTGGACTTATCAAATTTATATCACCGTTAATTTATATTATTTATAAAGCTCACAAAATTTAAAACCAACATTTAAATTTCCTCTACTGGAGCAAAACATCGATTGAAAATAAAGAAGAGCCCATTATAAGCACAATATACTTGTGTACTAGAATTCACTTGAACTAACTCATCACTTCAACCCTTCAATGATCACAATGAACTAGAATGGTATAAAACCATGGAATTGATAATCAGGTACATTTTTCAAATAGCTTCGCCCAACTAAATCTGTGAATGCTAAGTCATAAGAAATCATGTTCAATAGATTTAATTTGAATGCTTCAAATAGAAAATGATCTATTATTTTGGTGCCCTAATCAAAATCAATTTCAATCAACATTAATCGACATAAAGAAAAGCTTCTGCCAACCTTGTGTAATGAATGACAAGATGCGAGTGGAGGTGAAAAATCGATATGTTAACAAGAATAATGGAAGATGATGAATAATCTTTCAATTAATCTTATACGGTAGGGTACTTTGTGCTCAAATGTGAAACACTTTCATGATTTTCCTACCATTTATGCATGCTTACTCTTCCTTAATTTGTATGTTTGCATGGCTTTCATCTTTATAATTAATCTACTGAATTTTCATATTGGACTGTCTAAATAATGTAGATTCAACTAGTAAGAACGGAAGATAAGCTACTTTACAGAGAGAATCATCGAAAGTTTCAACTCAACAAACCCAATGTATAAATTTTTTCATGCCTCAGCCGTCATATATATTTGGCTCAACTGAAGGTATATTATCAACCTGTCTTGGAGAATATCAACTGTAGAAAACAGCAAACACTGCACGCTATGGTTTTTCAGGAAATTGCCACTCTTGACACTATTGTAATCTATGATTTATCTCAGTTTTTGACATTCATAACTTATGATAAATTTTAGCATAGAATTATGATCATACACACATATTTTAAATATGTATTATATTATGTAATAGTATGAATATTTTATCGGTTGCAAACAATATATTTGTCTGTCATAGAATGCATGATTTAGCATATATATAACAACAAAATGATCTTAGAGAATTAAAATGTGAAAAATTAGTTTCATCGCATGTCAAAACAATAGACAAGATTATTTCGAGCGCCATAGTGTGAATAAGATGCAACTTAGAAAGCAGTAAGCCTACTACTGTATTTTACTGTTTACTATGGTGAAGAGAGTCAGCCACGCCGTACCGCGTCGACTGTTTCCCCTTCCACAGCGTCAAATCGAATCGCAAATAAATAACAATATACATCAATGGATTCACAATGAATGTGGCTACATTGATAATTTGTCTAATTTTCTTTAGATTATTTGCTTCGAAGTTAATCGGAGAAAAGAAAAATCAAAGTGAAAAACCCCTAAATTCTTACATATATATTATTTTATCAAGGAAACTGTTCGATTTATTGAGGAAATGAATACGACTAATATTTTAGTCCATAATGTAACGAATCAAATGACATATGATAGATTTTTTTCCGATTAATGGTTGCAGAGATAATTGATTTCCAGTTTGCTGTTTACTGTGGCTAACAGGGTCAGCTGCACCGTTCCGCGTCGACTGTTTCCCCTTCCACAGCGTCAAATCGAATCGCAAATACATAACAATATACATCCATGGATTTGCAATGACTGTGGCTACATTAATTATTTGGCTCATTTTCCTTTAGAACCACTTGTTTCGAAGTTAATCTGAGAAAACAAAAAAATCAAATTACAAACCCCCTAAATTTTTACATATATATTATTTTATTAAGAAAACTGTTGAATTTATTGGAAAAATGAATAGAACTAATATCGTAGTCCATAATGTAACAAATCGAATGGCATATGATAGAACTGTTTCCGATCAATGGTTACAGAGATAATTGATTTCCTGTGTTTACCTGCATTTTCCATTTTTTAGGTGGCTGGGGCGGAAAGCTCCAAGGGGATTTCTTGGGACTTTTGGGAGAATGACCCTCTGGGAGGGTTCTATCGATGGTGGGAAATTCAGCTTTTATTTAATTTTCGGATCGAAACTGCTTTTTTGGACCTTCATTGACTGGGCTAAGTAGGTGTGTAAAAATTTCTGTTCGATTTGATTAAAATAAGAAGAGTTTTAATGTAGATTTGTCTTATGTCAAGAACAGGATATTCGGTGTAGAGTTGTTCAGTAGGAAATCGGATATTTTTATTTAGAATTATTTTGATGAGTGATCTCTGTGTGACAGCTAGTGGATGCAGCGCGGCGGCCGAGACTCCCCCCCCCCACGCCAGGACACCATACTGGAGCAACGACTGCACATAGGCAAAGTAAACCGTCCTACACTGACCCACAGTCAGCACCCCTCCAAGCTGCGAAAAGGCGTAAATGAATTTTCTAAGCCTATTTTTAACTCCCTGAATGTGTGGAACCCAGGATTCATGATCAATTATTACACCCAAATATTTGTATTGTTCCACACGCTCTATGACATAGGCGATGTAAGTGATGACGTAACCCGTTGCTACGCCGCCATTTTGGTTTCTAAACAAACCGTTGCTATGGAGAGAGAGCATGTTATTCAAATGGGTCTAAAACATCACCTTACATTTACAAGTATATCAATGAAATAATAGATTTCTAAGAGTTGAGAATATTTTTTCAAGTTCTACACACTCAAATCATTAACTCTCAGTATTGATTCAGATCAAATAAATTTTTTTGGGACAGCCAAAGCAGAAAGTCTCAGGAAGTAGAGCTTATAGTACATGTCTGTAGTCTGCTATGGATACTACCTATAGAGAAAGTTGAAGTGCAATTTGAATTATTACCTAGAATTTCATTAGATTGTTATAAAGTTGTAATTTAGAAATTCATATGAATATATTCTGTTTTCCTATTGTTTAGTGTAACTGTTAGAGTAGACTAAAGCTTAATATATAGGTTAGGTGTTTTGGTTTTGCCTAGGTACTTACTTATAAGTTTGGTGTTGAGGTTTTCTGAAGTATATCATTGTTTTCAATTTACGCGAAATAGTGAGATATTGAATGAACTGAACACAGTAAAAAGATGTAGATGCTGTGACCACTAATCATGTTGTATACCTACTTCTACATTCTAACTAACCGGTGATGATGTTTACAAGAATTTGAAAGGGGGGTAAGTGAACATGTAAAGTAAAGCAAAATATTATGTATTTTATGTGCTACATTCACTGTAAACATAATTGTATTTGAATTATTGTATTAATAATTTCACTTATGTAGTTATTTTAGATAAATTTGATTTTTATTAACAATTACACAACTAAAAATGTAGTACAGAACTTATAGAGGCGAGCTAGACCTTGGGATTTTCAGGAAATCTCAAAAAAAATGGTATGTAGCCTGCCTTTTCACTGTAATGTTTACAGTCAGGAACAAAGAAAATTTCTTTTGCTTCAAACCATTTTTATTTGTCATCAAAATTAGATTGTATAAATTTTCAAATAAACATTTCTAATGTGAAACAGCAGACTGTAAAACTTCCAGCATATGCTGTGAAAGTAAACTTATTTTGAAAACAAAATAATAATTAAAAATTTCTTGTAAGAATTCATGTGGCACTTTAATTTTCTCTTCAACAAGGCTCACCATAGCAGCCTACATACATAGTACTATGCACTACTTCCTGAGACTTTCTGCTTTGGCTGTCCCAAAAAAATTTATTCGATCTGAATAAATACTGGAAATTGATGATTTGAGTGTGTAGAACTTGAAAAAAATATTCTCAACTCTTAGAAATTTATTATTTCATTGATATACTCGTAATGTAAGGTGATGTTTTAGTCCCATTTGAATAACATGCTCTCACTCCATAGCAACGGTTTGTTTAGAGACTAAGATGGCGTCGTAGCAACTGCTTACGTCACACTTACATCGCCCATTGCCGATGCAGTCCACCAACTGCAGGTCACCACAGGAGTGGAGGGCCAGCCGTCTCGGAGCAGGGTCACTGTCACTTCTGAAAAATATTGGCAAATGCTTGGTTTTTTTCTATATTCAATGTCAAGGTATTCTGCTCCAACCAACGTTTGATTTTAACCAAGTCTGCCCTAGCCTGTTCATAAGCTTCGTCCCACATGCAGCCGGACTACACCACCGCCGCGTCATCAGTGAAAAGGAACAACCTGCCACCCGTGGAAACCTTCTCTAAATTATTGATGTATATCAGGAACAAAAGCGGCCCCAGTGTACTTCCCTGAACCACTCCATAGTCGATTCCAGCCTTTTCACTGTTAATGCCATTTATACTAAAGTATGGGATGCGGTTCTACGGTAGCTTATGAAAACCCCCAACGATTTAACACCTATGTAATGCAATTTTGAAATCAATTATGTCGATCTATGGAGTCGAATGCTTCATCTAGGTCCAGGAAAGTAACCAGAACACGTCTCCTACCTCCAATCTCCTTAGCTATGTTTTTAGTAAACTCAAAAAATGCATGAGACGTGCTCCTGTCCTTTCTAAAACCGAACTGGAGATCTGATATTATTTTCTCACACTCCAAGTAATCAGCAAGCTGTAATTTAACACATTTTTCAATGATCTTAGATAAGGTGCAAAGCAGAGAAATCGGTCTGTAATTAGATGTTAAGTTTTTTTGACCTGATTTATAGATTGGAACCACTTTGGCTATCTTACATGGTTTTGGAAATTTATTTTTGTTGAAACTGAGGTTAACTATATGAAGCAAGGGAGTAATCAAAGTGACAATATTGTTTTCAATAAATTTTGATGTTATATTATCTCAGCCCGGCGCAGAGTTGCCCTTAAAGCTCCCTACCACCTCAATAAGCTCCTGCCGTGTAACTGGCCGCAGCCGGAACATAGAATCAGCGGCGTGGTCAACGTCGTCCACCTCAAGTGGACCGCCGGGTTGAGAGCCTCAGCCAGCCTGCAACCGACTGATACATATAATACCTATTATACCCTATAGTAATTAACTATTACCTCATAATTACCCTATTTTAACCTCGATCATAACCTCCTTTCGAACGTCCTCATTTCGTGGACGATCCATTTTGTACATACCTTTACAAGAAATAAATAATTCAATTTTTAATAGAATTAATTCAGATTGTCCTATGTAGTGGTTTCTCCATGCTAGACAGTGTATTAGTGTAAGGTTTCTCAGCTTCCACAACTGACTTAAGTATCAGGTCACTGACTCTTATCACTATAGGAAGTATTCTCACTATATTCAGCCCATACATTTTCTTCAGCTCAAATGATAGTTTCTGGTATTTTCTGAGCTTCTCACTTCTGGTCTTCTTAGCATTATCATCCGATGGTACATTCATCTTCTCCAGTTTATAATTATTATTGAAAAACTAAATGAAAATTTAATGAAAAGCCTATAAGTGATATTGATGTAATCTCAATCTCCTATGTATATATAGATGTGTTCAAACTTGTCTATTTGTGCAAATAAAGGTAAATCATAAATTAATTTTTTTTATTATAATTAAAAATTAATTGAAAATTGAATAAAAAACCTATGCGATATTGATGTAATCTATCAAAACGTTTCTGTAATGTATTATGAACAGTTTATGTACAGGAAACACCAAATTCGATGTCAGATGATATACTGCTTCAAACAACATTGATCAATCACGGCGACCTTACTTGGGGTGTTGGGAACATATCCACGCCCACAACACCTTCTCATTGGCTTCTCATTTGCCGTAGCCGGAGCATGAAGCCAGTTTAAATCAAAACTGATGAAATACAGGTAGACTATATCAAATGAAACTGTATACAATATCAATTTAATTTTTTTTCAAATTCAAATCCAAATTGAGTTTATTCACAGAAATCATTACAAATACAGTACACATGTATAAATAATATAAATACTTGTGAATATTCCCCATATAGACAAGTCTGTGTGTGGGGAAAGAGTTCTAATGAAAAACAACTTGGTACTAAAAAGAAAATTATAAATTTACAATATAACTTGAAAAATAAAAGTTGATTAAATTTAGTGGAGAAAGTAGATATGTTTTGAATTGAAGTAGTACAATATAACTATTATGGTATTAGCTTTAACATTGCACACAAGATAAAATGGATATGATACCAGAATTCTCTGGAGAGCCATTATTATTAAACAGATTTGTATCGATTTGCGATAAAGTAGTTGCTAAGTTTTTTGTACAATCGAATCCCGATGATTTTCAAAATGAATATCTATTTTCTACTATTATTTCTAGACTCAAAGGTAGAGCTTTAGAACTTGTAACCAGTGGAAACACTTATGCTTGGCCTGAAGTGAGAAGAGTACTTCTCGACGGCTATCTTGACAAACGTGATTGTTTCACGTTGAATATTGAAATGACAGAATTGAAACAAGAAAGTAGCGAAAGCCCTTTTCATTTTCACGAGAGAATTCAAAAGATTCTCAACTTACAACTTGCATATTTCCTTACGAAGATGGCAGCAAACTCAACTATTCTATGCGAATACGCAAAGCAGCTTGCCCTTAGGGTATTTTTGAGAGGTCTGAATGAACCTATAGGATCACTGATGAGAACAAAAAACCCTTCAAGTCTAAGTGAAGCTTTGAGTATGATCACAAACGAAATGCAGTACAAAAACAGAAATAGTAATTATAATTTCAATCTCAATAAGAGACCAATCTCACAACCATTCCAACAACTTCCTCTGACTAAACAAATCCAACACTTTCCTCATACTAGAACAATGCAAAACTTTCCCCAAAACAAGACTTATCCGAACTTCCAAAACCAATCACAACAAAGACCAATCAAAATAACAATCAACAATTTCGCAACTTCAGTTCAATGAACCAACAGAGACCAATGTTTCAAAGGCAATTTTTCGGTCAACAACACAGACCACAAACGCAATCGCAACCAACTCCAATGAGTATTTCAACCAGAAACACTGAACTTGAACCCCAGAATAAGAACCCCAGATTCAATCAACTCACAACCGAATTCGCTACAAACAATGACGAATTACTCAATACTAACAGAAACGAACTCTTGACTGACAATTTCTCAAATGAACCGTTCAATTACCCCGAAATGACTGGAAATCTCATGAACAATTTTGAAAACTTGGAATTGAATGATGATTACAATAATCAAATGACTTCCGACCAAACAGAACAAAATCATTTTTTAGAGGAAACAAGCCTCGGAACAATTTTCAATTATGAACTTGCAAACAAAAGATAACGAACTCTCTTACTTTCTAGACCCACAAACGAACTTTCGAGTACTGATTGATCCCAGAAGTACGCAATCCTTTATAAAAAAGGTAATTGCACATGAAGGTTTTAAAGATTCCTTGAAACCAACACCATTTGAAGTTACTACAGCCCATGGTAAATCAAAAGAAAAATTCAGTGCTAAAATACCATTCCTAGGAAGAAAATTTGATTTTTTCGTATTTGATTTTCATAAAGATTTCGATCTCTTGTTAGGAATGGATGCTATAAAGCAATTGAGAGTAAGATTGGATCACATTAGTAACAAACTTTACTATGGAAACAACAAACAAGTACCAATACTGTATTACAATACAATTCATTTATGGAAGATAAAAAATTGACAATCACACGACCTTTTGAAGTTGAAAATTTGGAAAACTATGAACTAGTCCCTCATTCAAAATCCACCTCATCTCCAAACAGTAATAACTTGAATAATTTTGAAGTTGACCAAACTAGATTAGATCTTTCAACAATTAGAACCGAACACATGAATTCCGAAGAAAAAGAAGCAATATTAGAACTGATAAAAGAGTATGCAGACATTTTTCATGTAGATGGAAATATATTGACATTCACAAATCAGGTCAAACATGTTATCAGAACAACCGATGAAATTCCAGTTTATTCAAGAAATTATCGATATCCTGTTGTTTACAAAACAGAAGTTGATAGACAAATCCAAGAAATGCTAGATCAAAAAGTTATCAGACCCAGTCATTCAGCTTGGAACTCACCAATTTGGATTATACCCAAAAAACGTGATGCATCCGGAAAACAAAAATACAGAATTGTGATAGATTTTAGAGGAGTAAATGCAAAAACTATTGATGATAGATCCCCATTGCCAAATATTGCTGAAATCCTGGATAAATTAGGAAGATGTCAATATTTTACAACTCTTGATTTGGCAAGTGGTTTCCACCAGATTCAAATGCATCCCGATAGTATTGAGAAAACAGCTTTTTCCACAGATACAGGTCACTATGAATTTCTAAGAATGCCTTTTGGATTAAAAAACAGCCCACCTACATTTCAAAGAGTACTTAACAATATCTTGAGAGGTATTCAGAACGAAAAATGTCTTGTCTATTTAGATGATATAATAATCTATTCTACCAGTCTCCAAGAACACATCCAAAGATTGAGAGAAGTATTTGATAGATTACGAAATGGTAACTTCAAAATTCAGCCAGACAAAACAGAGTTTTTAAGAAAAGAAGTAGCTTATCTAGGACACATAGTCACACCAGAAGGAGTAAAACCAAACCCAGAAAAGATAAGAGCAATACAACAATTTCCTATCCCAAAAACTACTAAAGAAATCAAAGGATTTCTAGGACTGTTAAGCTATTACAGAAGATTCATAAAAAATTTCGCAGATGTAACCAAACCACTAACAAAACGCCTAAAGAAAGGAACTAATGTTGAAGATGAAGATTATGTGAAATTCTTTGAATATTGCAAAACCCTTTTGTGTAATGACCCAATTTTACAATATCCTGATTTTTCATCCGAATTTTCATTATCAACAGACGCTAGTAACGTATCAGTAGGAGCTATCCTGAGTCAGAAGAAAAATGGTACTGATTTACCTATAGCTTATGCTAGTAGAACCCTGAACGAAAGCGAAACCAGATATTCGGCAATAGAAAAAGAATTACTGTATTAGCGATAGTTTGGGCAACCAAATACTTTCGTCCCTACTTGTACGGCCAAAAATTCAAAATTTATACTGATCACAAACCATTGCAGTGGCTATTCTCAATAAAAGAACCAAATTCCAAACTTCTCCGCTGGAGATTGAAACTAGAAGAATACGATTACGAGATTTGTTATAAAAAAGGAATTTTGAATCAAAACGCTGATGCTCTATCTAGGATCCAATTGAATAATAATGATGTTATTCCAGGACCTTCAAGACAAAACACAGGTGAAGAAGTAGATAAGATAATAAACGAAGCTATTGAAATGCATTTTTCTGAACTTGACGATCAATCTATGATAGGAAATGTAGACGACAATGATGTACGTGACAACAACCTTGACATTCGAGAAGAACAACATGACTCTGACGATCAAACAGTGCATTCAGACTATCACGGGAATGAAATGATTGGAATTCAAACTCTTGACGAACCAGTAAACTTTACTAAAAATCAAATATTACTAAATCTAGTGAAATACAATCCACGAAAAGTGAAAATACAAAAACTATTTGAAAACAAGTGCCGAATTATTGTAGAAATTTCCGAGAATAATTTGAGAAAGATGTAGTAGAATTTGTAAAAGAATATCTAGTTCCGAATGTAAAATATTGTCTATACTTTGAAAATGATTTCTACGAAAGATTCACTGTAGTAATTGCAACTTATTTCAAAAATACACAACTCAAACTAGTACGTTGTACGAAAAAACTGATTGATGTCACAAACGAGGAAGAGATAAAAGAGATAATCGATAACTATCATGTCGGAAAGAATAACCATCGTGGAATTCAAGAAACTTATGAGCAAATTAAAAGAAAGTACTACTGGCCAAATACTCGAAACAGAATTCAAAATTTCATCAATAGATGCGACATTTGCTTAAAAACAAAATACGAAAGAGTACCCTTGAACTTGGAAATGAATCTTACCCCCACTGCTTCAAAACCACTTCAAACTATTCATATCGATAGCATTACTTTTGACAAAAGGAAATTTTTGACGATAATAGATAGTTTTTCACGTTATGCACAAGCCTGTCCACTTACTTAGTGGACAAGGAATTGAAATAGTTGATAAACTACTGGATTTCTTCAGTCATCACGGTGTTCCAGAAAGTATAGTTTCAGATAATGGCACAGAGTTCACTAATAATGTGGTGAAAGAATTGATGGCACTTCATAAGATAAAGATTCACTTTATCAGCACACAGCATCCCCAGTCAAACGGCATGTGCGAAAGATTGCATTCAACCCTTGTCGAGCATATTAGACTCCTTAATAATCAAGCTCAATTCAAAGACGTTTCTATCGAGAGAAAAGTGAAACATGCAATTTTAGCGTACAATAATAGTATTCACTCTGTAACAAAACTAACTCCATTTGAAATTCTGAACGGACACATAAACACAAATGCTTTATTTGACATTGACATTGGCAAACAGATGATGAACGACTATGTCAATCAACACAGAGAAAAAACCAAAAAGCTCTATGAACACATTAGAGAAACGAATCAAGCAATTAAAGAAAAGGTTATCGAGAAAGTAAACGAGAATAGAAAACCATTGCCTGAAATTCCATCCGATATCTACGTTAAAAATATGCAGAAACAGAGTAAGACAAAAAACAAATATAACAAAGAGAAAATCGAATCTGTGAACAGAGACCTTAAAACAGCTAAAATCGTACCAAGACACCATAACACAAAATCTAAAATACACCTTTCCAAAATTAAAAGACCTAGAAAAATCATCAAAACTAATGACATTGAAAAGCCTAAGACAGTGACTCAACTGACTATTGACAATGACAATCCTTTTCCAGGTCCCTCTTCATCCTGTACGCAGCAAGATCAGGAACAGCAATAGACATTAAGAATGTTACTATTAATTCTGGAATTGTACCAATTAACCTTGGCAAAGCCAAACTTGTATATAACTCGCACGTTTTTGTACATAATTATGATCTGAAATCAATGTATTCAGAAATTGAAAATTTGAATAATTACTATGATAAGGTATCTCACTATTTTTGGAAAAATATTAGAATAAGTTCAAAAACCGATTTCGTTACAGAAAACAGTAGTAAATTAAGAGATGCAATCAACTATTTGAAATTCATCAACCATACAAAGTCTGTTATTGAAGGAAAATTGGAAATGATTTTGTTTTACAATGAAAACGTCAAACGCAATAAAAGAGGTTTAATAAATAGTCTTGGATCTGTTTTAAAATTTATCACTGGTAATTTGGACGCTTATGACGAACAAAAATACGATAAGTTGATTCTCGAACTGTATAATAATCAAGATAATTTAGCCAATCAAATTTCAAACCATTATTCAATCAGTCAAAACATTATTGTAGAATTCAACGAAACAATTAAACTTGTGAACCAAAACTTCAATGAATTGAAAGAGAATTTTTGATAATTAATGATGATTTAAACGATTTCATAGAATTAGAAAAAATTAAAGATATTTTGAATCAATTACTTATAGCTTATAATATTTTATTAGACGTAGTTCATGACATTGAAAATTCTATTGCATCTTGTAAAGTAGGCGTTCTGCACCCTAGTATAATGTCTACTAAAGAATTGTTCAATGAACTTGTGAAAATTTCAAAATTCTATGACAAGAAATTCCCATTAGAAATTAAGTATAATAAGATGCTAGAAATAGAAAAATTGATTAATGTAGATTGTAAGCTGATTAAGAACGAAATCATTTATTTTCTTGAATTTCCGATTGTAGAAGAAGTAACTTTTGATCTTTTTGAATTATTACCAATACCAAGTAAAGTAGAATCAAATTTTGTAACAATACTTCCACAAAACAAATACCTATTGAAATCTTCTGATAATTCTAATACTTTAAAAATTGAAGGATTGTATAAAGAATGTAGATTGATAGGAGATAACGAATGCTATCTGTGCTCATCCGAAGCCATCTCCCATCAACAATTGCAATGTGAAGCGGCTATCATATCTACTGGTTCCACTGACAACTGTAAATTCACCGCCGTCCAAATTGAAGAGAACCTCATCAAATGGATTCCCGAAATACAACAATATTTGGCAGTCTTAACAAAATTGGAGACATTCCACATAGAAACGAAAACCGAAACTACTGTGACAACACTTCAAGGAATTTATTTCATCAATACAGCCGAAGGAAAAATTTACTATCGAGGAAAACCTCTGTTTCACTCCTCCCAAACGAGTGGACATCCAAAATTTCTAGAAAACATCCAATTACAACTTCAAGATCATCAAATTCCAGACTTCCAAATTCATTTGAAAAATTTAGACAACTTTAATCAATTTAAAAACATTCAAGTGTCTCCAGTTATCCGAAAACCATATTTAACCACCGACATCAATGTTTTCACAACCGTTTTGTACATTGTGATTGTTCTTTGCGTGATTTTCACCGTGTACAAAAGAATCTCCAAAAGAGGACAGCAACCTTCTTCAAGAACTTCGCTACCAACCCCCGAAGTTCCCTTTAGGGAGGGAGGAGTTACATTGTGAGAACCTACAGCAGTCAGCAGTTTCTATACAACTTCTTGGAACTCTCCTGGAACTGTTGGAGCCAGCTTTCTCACGCATCGAGCGTCAGTCCTGCTTACAACATCGAAGCGAGAGGTACTCACTTTATCAAAATTCACCTGTTTAAATTATTTTATTCCAAATTTTGTGTTTTGTAAAAATAAAGATTTCTTTTTAAAAAGAAATCTTACTGAACGCATTATTTAGCTTATCTTATATATATATATATATATATTATATATATATATATATATATATAATATATATATATATATATATATATACGATGAATACAAGAAAAATATATACATAGTATCAAAATCGGTAAGAGGAGTGGATGAGCTGATCAGGGACATTTCAAATAACCACATATTTTAAAATCGTTTGTACATGTAAAGGCTAAGGGGTTCTATTTGCTTTATGTAGGCAGGTATATTTCTATAAAGAATGTGGCATATGTGATGATTATTAAATCTATTGCTAACTAATCTGGGTTGTAGAATTCCAAATATATTCATATTTCGTGTTTGATAGGGATGGATAAGAGGATTAAATATTGCATTTTATTTTATTTTATTTTATATTGCATTTATTTCATACTTCGGATGAAAATTAAAAGTGATTTTATGTATAGCTGTCGCACATCAAGGACCTGAAATTCTTGATAGACCAGTTCTGTCGGATAGCGACTATCCTGGTTCAAGCAAGTCTTTATGATTGCTCGCTGTGCAATTCCGACAGCTCTCAAAGTGAACGAGGACGCTCCACCCCAGGCGAGGATTCCATAATTTATAATTGATTGAACATAGGTGAAGTATGTCCATCTCAATTGATTGACTGAAAGAACCTCCCTCAACTGTCAAAAGGAATATATTAGTCTATGAATGCAACATTCGAGGTATTCCATATGAGGGGTCCAACAAAGCCTGCAATCTATGGAGACTCCAAGATATTTGTATTTTTCCACCTGTTCCATTTATATAAACTGACTGTTTCCTGCTCCTGAAGTAACTCTCAAAACACCTCAATGAACCATCTCTGATTCCATGGAGCCCCATTTTTCTCAAAAGCTTCAGTCTATCCACAGAGTCAAATGCTTTTGCAAGATCTAGAAATGTGATTAAAACATGTTTCCAATCTTCCACCCTCTGCATGATCTCCTTTGTTATATCAAACAGAGCATGTGATGTATTTTTATCCATTCTAAAGCCATATTGGTTATTTGCTATGATGTTATTTGTTTCTAAATAATTCTGTAATTGGTTTTTCACTGCTTTTTCGAGGATCTTTGAAAATATGCTTGACATAGGAATAGGTCTGTAATTACTTATAAGATTTTTAGTACCAGATTTTAAAATAGGAATGACTTTTGCCATCTTAAAAGCATTTGGAAACTGGCCTGTTCGGATACTGACATTAATAATGTGAAGAAGAGGCTCAATCACCACGTCAATGTGTTCTTTTATGAATTTTGAATCAATGTTATCAAGCCCCGGAGCAGAGCCACCACGCATCCCCTTCAAGATCTCCCGGATGTCCTGTTCGTCAAGTGGTTGCAGCCTGAAAGTGGAATTAACAATGTAATCATCATCATTTACCACTTCAGGGCCCCTTTCAGGAATTGCATCCGCCAATTCAGCACCTACATTTGAAAAAAATGTATTAAAGGAGCTATCTACTTCTTTTATTTCTAAATCAGAAGATGCGCCCCCCTGATGAAACCGCGCCAAGGGGAATCGCTCAGCTGAACCTGACCTACAAGCCAGCTCATTAACTATAGAGCAAAATTCTCTACAATCACCCCCAACACTATCCACCTTATCCTTATAATAATGTATTTCAGCATTCTTTATAGCGACATTGAGTGCATTCCTATAAATCCTGTACTCCTCTTTCAATACTACATTAAACGGCTGCTTCAACACCTTTCTGCTCAATTTGTTTCTATGTCTTATTGAATTAATAAGCCCCTGTGTAATCCATAGTTTAATATTCCTATCCCTGGCTAAAACTGATTCAATTTGAGTAAGTCGTTCAAAATCGTTGATGTAATTCCATTTATGAAAGTATCAGCACAGTAACCAACGTTGTCTGTAACAGCAGTGATACCACACCAATCTTTTTCTAACAGATCGGCCGCAAAATTATTCCACTGGGTCACTCTGTATGTAGGTATGTTTGGCCGACAATTGTTCGAGTCTACAGGCACCCTGGAAGCTAATTGAATTAATGTCGGATAATGGTCAGTTATAGCTGTTTCCATGATTGCAGATTTTACTTCCATATTTCTCAATTGTTACACCACTTAATAAGAACAAATCAGGAAACTGTTTTTGGTTGCTAAACCGTGATCAATCTATGGTAAACCCAGTTTAGTCATTCTAGAACCGGTAATTACTGATTATTAGAGATTGATAACTGTGTAATAACCGAAACTAGTTACGTTATGTTTCTATCCTTGTATACATACGTTCTATGAAAATTCTTCACAATATCCATAAACGTCTTCTACTGTAGTGAGATTTAGTTCCGCTTTAGACTGTCAGCATACATTATAAAGAACATCAATGCTTTTCATTTGTCCAATACTGACAGTTTATAGTGAATG
Source organism: Nilaparvata lugens (assembly GCF_014356525.2). Classification (NCBI taxonomy): domain Eukaryota; kingdom Metazoa; phylum Arthropoda; class Insecta; order Hemiptera; family Delphacidae; genus Nilaparvata; species Nilaparvata lugens. Next base: position 54,217,032 of record NC_052509.1, read on the forward strand.
TCAATAGGCTATGGGTTATTTTTCTGTTGGGGTGATGGCCACATAGCTCTGGAGCCACCCAGGCTTGTTGATGATTGACCTACAGCCTTAGGTGTGTTCCGAACCATCAGCATAAAACTCTTCTACTGTAGTGAAATTTAGTTTTGCTTTAAACTGTCAGCATACCTTACAATGGCATACCCATCAATGCTTTGCATTCGTCCAATGCGAACAGTTAAAAGTGAATGCCAACAGGCTATGGGTTTTTTTTTGTAGAGGGTGATGGCCACATAGCTCTGGAGCTGCCACCCAGGCTTGTGCATGGGTAAGGAGACACGGTTGATGATTGACCTACAGCCTCAGGTGTGTTCCGAACCTTCAGCAAGTGCTCTTCCAAAACAATTCATTTTTTTTAATTCAATTCAATTTTTCTATTTCCATCAAAAAATACATTAATAGAACATTTACATTACAATTCAATAATAAATATTTTCAGGAAATAAATATCCCCCACATAGACTATTGGTCAGTGTGTGGGGGAAAAATTCCTATCTATAATAACTGTAAAATGAAAAATCCCTCAGTATTCTGCCTAATATTATTCTCACTTAACTATTACAATATTGGAAATATATTATATAAAGAAAAATAAATATAAATCATTAATAGTTTTTTTTAATAAACAGAGCATGATGTCGTGGTTTTTTTTATTAAAGATTACTATAGTATTATGTTGGAGTACCTATCTCCTAAAGTTTTTAAATTACTTATTATAATGTTCAGAGTGCTGAATCACAGTACCAGAGTTAACAGAGTTTGAATCAGGATCTACATATGAGGCGAGCTTATGAGGGCTTCTGATACCTCCCGACCAATACCAAGCAACCATGTGACTATCTTCTTTTTGTAGTTAGCAACACTGCATCCCTCAGCTTCTTTTATTGTGATTGGAAGATTGCGATAAAGTAGGTGGGCAATATGAAATGGGTTGTTATCGACCGATGTAAAAATAGCTCTAGGTGTATTAAATCCAAAATTCAGCATATGTCTAGTGGGATAATTATGGTGTAGCTGTGCAAAAATTTCTGTTCTGTACGATTTTATAAAAATAAGAAGAGTTTTAATTTAGATTTCTCTTATGTCAAGAACATGAAATTCGGTGTAGAGTTGTTCAGTAGGAAATCTGATATTTTTATTTAGAATTATTTTGATGAGTGACCTCTGTGTGACAGCTAGTGGATGCAGCGCGGCGGCCGAGACTCCCCCATCCCACGCCAGTACATCATACTGGAGCAACGACTGCACGTAGGCAAAGTAAACCATCCTACACTAACCCACAGTCAGCACCCCTCCAAGCTGTGAAAAGGCGTAAATTACTTTTCCAAGCCTGTTTTTAACTCCCTGAATGTATGGAACCCAGGATTTATGATCAATTATTACACCCAAATATTTGTATTGTTCCACACGCTCTATGACATTGCAGCTGCAGTCCACCAACTGCAGGTCACCACAGGAGTGGAGGGCCAGCCGTCTCGGAGCCGGGTCACTGTCACTTCTGAAAAATATTGGCAGATGCTTGGTTTTTTCTATATTTAATGTCAAGGTATTCTGCTCCAACCAACGTTTGATTTTGACCAAGTCTGCCCCCGCCTGTTCATAAGCTTCGTCCCAAACGCAGCCATTTTTTTAGTAAATTCAATTGCCTATCGATTGGTAACAGATTTTTCAAGATTGGACCAATATTAACTGAGATATGACAGCCTTAGTGATAGGTGACTACTGAAAGTTTGTTGCAGTGCAAACCAAGGCATGCTGATAGAGTCGTCTCAATGATGCAACAATCTCTATTTGCATTGAATGTTAATATTATGCGATTCTAGGTCATTTCAAACAATAAAATAACATTACATAACCCTCTAAAGGTGGGTCACCAACCACTAAAGCTGCCATATCTCAGTTAATATTGGTCCAATCTTAAAAAAATCTGGTACCAATCGATAGGCAATTGAATTTACTAAAAAAGGTTATTTTTGTAAATTTATTGTAAAATCAACGGTTTCTGAGCTATTAAAGAAAGGAATTTTAAATGGCCGCCATTTTGTTTTATGGATGTGAAAAATTATCATAATTATCTCTAACCTCGAGGAAATCTCTAACCTCGATCCGGGTCCCCTAGAGGATGCTAAAGATTCCATATCCCACCCATGTGGGGGCCATGGTGATAGCTGTAGGTGAGTGCCAAAATTCTAGCTCTTTAAAAAACTTTTCACCCGACCGAAACCCTACTTAGTATTCATTTTTTGTAGTAAAATTCATAAAGTATTCGTAACCAATAATTATAGTGAGGTCCACGTTATAATGACAGTATTTGATCAACTTTAGTTTTGCTATCCTTGTCTATCATTCGACAAAGCCGGTGATACTATCCTTTTCTAGGTCCACAACGATGACAATTATGTTTTTGACAGTGTACAAATATAATTAATTAATGCAGAGAATCGGCATCGCTATTCTTCTATCTTTATTCACTGCCATTATAACGTGGACCACACTATAGCAGAATGTTATTGGCATAGTGAGGTTCACGTTATAATGACAGTGTTTGATAAACAATGGTAGGCTATTGCTATCCTTGTCTCTCATTCAACAAAGCGGATAGTGCTATCCTTTCTTGCTTTACTCTCTTGCAAGATCGTCTTTTAACTATGAAGAATTAATAATAAATTAACAAAATATTTCATCGTAATTATGATAATTCATTATGAAATTATCGAAAAATACAATTTCTTGCTCAATAAAATGTAACTGATTATTTTAAAAGAGAATAAAAAGTCAATATTACATTATTGAACCTGTATCAGCTACCGTCTATAGAAGACATTTTAAATTATTGAAAAATAGAATTTCTTGCTCAATAGATAAAATTGATCATTTTGAAAGATAATGATAAGTCAATATTACATCAATAAACCTGTATCAGCTACCGTCTATAGAAGGCATTTACATGACAGAGGATCGGCATCGTTTTTCTCCTATCTTTCTCCACTGCCATTTTAACTTGGACCCACTATAGGTAGTCTCTTTAGAAATAACATTTTGATAAAATGTATTCTACATGTTCTTTAGATTTCAAGTAGTCAAACTCAATAAATAAGAAATAATTGGTAGCAAAATGTTGTTTCTCAGCTCTCATGACTCCTTTAGAGTGATATACGGTAATAAGAGATATTCTAACCCCATCTGGCGGTTACATCCTATAGACATACTGCAAGTAGGCCTATGTTCAAAAAATCGAATAAAGTAGGTTGCGATAATAAACACCAAGTAATTCATTCAATTGGAATTTACACAAATGAAACAAATCTTGATATGTGAATAGTTTATTCATAACTACAAATTTATTGGAAATTGATTACATTGATGAGTATCAAATAATATATATTGACAGACATTACATAAACACTGGTATTCACTTATCACATAATTGGAAGACTATAACGATGTAATACATTGATCACTTATCAGTAAGAATCACAAATCTTTCATGAACACCGGTATTCACGTATCACATATTTTTAAGATCAAAACTTTTTAATATTACTTATTAGCATTATAACCATCACTTATTATATATTTTGGCTTTACTTTATTTTTAATCCAATATCATTTACGTTCTTATAAAAATAAATAATTAATTTTTATTATCTCTGAGTTATGGATTAATTTATATTATGCACCTATTTAAATATTAGGTACACTGTGAGGGGCCCTATAACTCAAATAAATTCAATTCATCAATATAGATTACTTAAAGCTATTCAGCTTTAATGGAACTAGTTCTATAACTAATAATTTAATCTTCGAAAGAGTATTGGAATTACTCTATCTTATTTTTAAAGCCTTCCGTTGCACGATTATTTATTTGATTATTAGGACCTATTATTAAAATATTGTATTTATTATCAATTACTTCCTAACATAAATTTTAGTACCACATATAACATTTATTATTAGAATTTACTATAACGTATTTTGTTTACTGTTAATGACTCCCTTAATTATGTTTTGGAAATATCAGTCTGTATTTATCCTAAGTTTGATTTAAAAATATTATTCTATTCAAAGTTGAACTACCTATTCCCTGAGATCCATTATCACAGAATAAAAATGTCATAAGAGTATCAATTTTTAATTTTACATTTTGAACAGTTTTAAATGGGGTAATATCCTGAATAAATGAAAATATTTTCTTGTGTTTACCAAATATATTCTATCTTGAGGCATTCGCATTATAGGCTATTATTATAAAGCGTTGTTTGCATCACTGTTCAAGTTACTATTCTTCCAACGTTCAAATCAATTTAAATAATTCTATTATAGTTATAATTTGTTCAATATATTGGATAAAATTGACTACACTAATATCAAAGTCACTTCTATTCTACAATAAAAAAAACTATAAACTAATTCCATACGTTCTATCCATTAATCAAGCAAGCTTTGCTATCAGACTTGTGAGTTACTTTAAAACGTTTTCAGACCAATCAGTTACTTTGGAACTTTTTCAGACGTAGACTTACATAGATTTTTTCAGACTAAAGAAATGAGATCAATGCTAATAATAAATTTTTCAACATTATTCTAGATCAAAAATAAAATGTCAATCATTTCTATACAAATAATTAGAGATGTGCAAAAAAGAAAATAGTTTAAAGTTACATAATATAAAATATTTCTAAAAGCCTTCAAGTCTCAAAAGTTACTTACATACAATGAAAATACTGTACAACTTACATCTTGTCCTTAAAAGCAGAGTCAGAGGCAACTCTATCCAAAGTAATAATAATTAATAATATAATACTAAACAAAGTAATAATATAATACTATACCTCTATCTATACTACAAATAAACAATTAAAACTCTTATACCTAACAGGTAATATAATATACATTCGAAATCATAGCCAGACAATCAGTTATTGTTCATTGTCGTTTTTAGGAACTAAAAGATTAATAATTGTGTTTGAACTCAACAACTATTATGAAATCAACTATGAAAGATTTTAAACAATAGATACATAGGTATTTACAGATACATAATTAGAATAAGACAATGAATTATTGTCTATCGTCATGTTTGAATATACTTAGGCTAAATAACTTCGTGAATATTTTATGAAAGACTAGCGAGTTGAATCAAATTAGAAACAATTAATCGATGTTAATATCTTACAACTATAATAATATATGGAACTCCAGACTAGACATTAAAAATTCAATCACTATCAAGACATCAGAACAAGACAATCCATTGTCTAGTGTCATTTAACTGAGCTAACTTGATGACTTCTTAAGACTAGTGTGTTAACCGTTAATGCATCTTCACCTAGCACCTAGATCCAGTAGTTACTCCATCTAGTATGCCCCATTTTTCGCTTCGTTGATGAGCTGTTCGACTTTTCTGTCAAAAATTTGCCGATTTTTGTCGATTTAAAAATAACATTCTTGAAAAATACAGAAAACGACCTAATATCAGAGTCAGAGGTAACTCTACCCAAAGTAATAATAATTAATAATATAATACTAAACAAAGTAATAATATAATACTATACCTCTATCTATACTACAAATAGAACGGGTAATAATTATAATATACACTCGAAATCATAACCAGACAATCAGTTATTGTCCATTGTCGTTTTTAGGAACTCAAAGATTAATAATTGTGTTTGAACTCAACAACTATTATGAAATCAACTATGAAAGATTTTAAACAATAGATACATAGGTATTTACAGATACATAATTAGAATAAGACAATGAATTATTGTCTATCGTCATGTTTGAATATAACTTTTGGCTGCATTAGCTGCGAATCTCAAATCAACGTTAATTCTATGGGCTGATTAGGCTGAACCTATTAGGTGTACATTCAAGTCTCGTGACAAATAAAAAAAAATTAATTTCACAAAATAACTCATGAAACTTTTTTCAATTTTTGTTAAAAATGGTACTCTCATTGTTCTATTTGTAAAAATCAGTATTGCGCCAAATGCTTGTCAAATTTTCAAGTGTACGCCATGTCTTAATTTACTGATATAGGCCTACGAGTATAATATAATTGTTAAAAGTTTATAAAAGATTTTTTGTTTTAAAGAGAGCTTTTTTCCTATGAAATACATTTTTTCAATTGTTTTTTTCTCATATTTGTTTTTATTTTAAACTAGTATTGAAGTCTTGAAATAGTTTGAGAGACTAATCACACTGGGCTTGCAAAAAATGATGGACTAGGCTAAATGACAGATTTTGGGCTACCTGATAAATTGGGAATCAAGGATCAAATATTTTAATAGGCTGGTGAAAAGCAATAATTGACAAAAATAACTTGGATTTAAAATAAATCATTAGTTTTAAATGTATTTAAAACGTTTTGTTGCGTTGGTCTTGGTAACGGTATCGTACCGTTATTTTAATGGTCTACTGTTTGGGAACACCGCATGCTGACATATGGTTGTTAGTTATTTTCTTCATTTTCCAATCGTATCTCAAGTAAAATTTTATATTACTATGAAATAGAATATATGAGCTCAATGCTTATTTATTTGATCTATTTAAACAACATAATGAGAAAGATAACAGGCATAGGTAGTTTATATTCATCATTTTCTTGATTTTAGTTCGATACATTGTCTTAAACAAGGTTAAGACCACAACATCCCCACACCAACTATTTTCACTTTATAAACGTAGACTCAAATTGAGATTTTAAACAATTACAGTTTGAAAATATTACTAAAATATTGACATCAACACTTTGGATTTGAAATGTGTACTGAAAATGTCGAAATTAACACTGAAACACTTCCACATAATGATTATCTCAAACTTAAAAAACTTATGTGGCTGTCTGTTCCGCAAAATTTTAAGATGTGATACAGCTGGCAAAATAACAGAGACAAAAATTCAATCCACATGATTATTTTGTGTACCTATCACATGACTCAAGTTTTAGGAAAGTTTGCGAAAAGCATATGTTCACGAGTATTATAATATTTCTTTCTTCATGAAAAAAGTTATATTATGCTCAGTAAGATGCTGCATTCATTTAATATTATTGAATAAAATCAATTCTATAGGCTTATTTTTGTCCTTTAAAAATGTATTACCTAAAACACAAATTTGATTGAAATGCATTAAACATGCTTTGAAAATGTAATGTTGCATTAGACAGATTCATTTCATGGTCAGCATTACTTCTTATAATAGCTCAAGCATACTAATAGCTTCAACTCTTCCCATGCTGACAATTTTAACTGAATCTTACAAGCTGGAAATGTCATGTGTACCTTGCTCTCACTACAAATTGCAAAGAGTGTAGTAGATTTAAGAGAGTAGCCTGTTATGCTTATCTCAGAATGTCTAGTACATAGCTAGCTAATAAAATGAATGAGTAATATTCCTTCAGTATCAATATTTATAATGTAATTTCATAATTTCAAGGTGTAATCAAATTAATATTTTATTCCATCATTTGAGAATGGTTTCGTTCTGCAAAACTGAGTTTGTACAAGATTCACCATCAGCAATAACTAGTTTCACATTGGTCAGTCCAATAGAAAGGAGTGAGATGATGCAGAGTCGTCAGCCAATGAGAACACGTTGCACTTGTACCTGAAATGAACAAAATGGAGTCTATGTGGTGACGTAAAGGCATTAGCCAATGAGAAGGCGTTGAAGGCGTGTCACCTTCAAGTGTACTCGCACGTGATTGGTCGACTTTGTTTGTAGTAGTAGATACCTCGACTAACATTGAATTTGGTGTTTCGTCAGCATAGTTATACTGTTCATACATAATAGATTACTGATGCATCTATATCACACTTGGTGATCAATTTAATATTGGCATAATAGGCACGATTGCCAGCTATTACTTTCTTCTATTATATCATCACTCAATCTGTTGAGGAAATTGTGTTGGTATGAAAATTTCTGTGTACTTTTAGAAGATAATCCAAGTTCCTTGGCTCCAGCTTCATTCAACGCCATGGGGACTAACTTGACAAGCTTCGCACTCCTTTCTGCTCCATGTAACAGTATAAACCATTCAATTCAATAAAAAGGCGATTTTAAATATTTTTTCTAATGTACAAAGTAGAAGCTATATGGATTCCAAGAGAAAAGATTGAAGAAAAATAACACAATACTATCTTTTATCTAAGTTACTCGGCTATTACAGTCTCCATACTTTTGCTACATTATTCCAAATAATATCAATATTCAAACCAATGATTGATGATTACGATAAATCTTTGCCATATATAGCAATTGCTAGGATTAAATTGAATATTATAAAAATTCGGGGACAAAATAGTTATGTTGAAGTTGGCTTCAGTCTTCCTTTTTCCGTCTCATTATTCCCAATCAATGAATGATGATTACAATCAGATGATATTTGAGGACGAAATATGAAGGTTAAAGTCTCCCTTTTTTCACTTCATATGATTTCAATCCAATGAATAGGTATTTCGTAGAATCTGAATTTCTATTACAGGTTATCGATTATACGTCTATTATGACTATATGTTGAGCCGTCTATGATTAGTCGGGTAAATTTATACAAAAATCTGGTGTGGCGCACTCACACAACTTTCCTTTCCGTTATGAAAATTGATCACTGACGCTAGTGTTCCCGCGCATCTCAAGTCTACTATTCAAATATTTGAGCCAGCTGGTGACAGGGCAATAACGCTGGAGACACACATGAGGTCCGCAATCTCTTCATAGTGAATGATTTAATAGAATAATTTGCAATTGAATGATCACATTTTCTCGAATTTAAAGCTTATTTTCAATTTTAGGTGAAAATGTTACTGAACATTAATTGTAGAGATTTTCATGCTCAATCTACTCCACTTGATTTTTTTTGTTTCAATTGTATCTGAAGCCTGATAATTGGGAATCTATCTGCATTGATGGGGCGGAGCTCCTGCAATTTTTACAGATATGGGACTTGTGGCAGTTGATAGAGCTTATCGATGACTATTTTAGGTATGAATTTGATCAAAATCGTTGGAGCCGTTTCCGAGAAAATCACGAAAAACCCTGTTTTTGACAACATTTTCGCCATTTTAGCCGCCATCTTGAATTGCATTTGATCGAAATTGTTTGAGTCGGATCCTTATAGTGAAAGGACCTTAAGTTCCAAATTTCAAGTCATTCCGTTTATTGGGAGATGAGATATCGTGTACAAAGACGCACATACACTCACACACACACACACACACACACACACACACACACACACACACACACACACACACACACACACACATACAGACCAATACCCAAAAACCAGTTTTTTGGACTCAGGGAACCTTGAAACGTATAGAAATTTAGAAATTGGGGTACCTTAATTTTTTTCGAAAAGCAATACTAGTAGCCTGAACATCTCATCTTAAAATCATTATAGACTTTCAATAAGTATTTCGTCACCGAGAACAAGACCTAAACTTCTGTATTCGACCCAAAAATCCAATTAAAGAACTGTATTCAGTTAATACAGTCCTATAGTAGAGGAGATCTTCTTCTTCTTCTTCTTCTTTCAAGGATTAGGCGTACAAACCTGTTCCGGTTTCAAAGGATATAACTATTTACTCTACCATCTTTTCAGAGGTCTGCCAATATCCCTTCTACCGTAGGGTCTATATTTCATGACAGCCTTTGGTATCCTAGTATCTGGCATTCGTTCCACATGGTTTTTCCAGTTCAATCTGTTTATTTCAAGTTGTGCAGCTAATGATGATATTCCCAACTCATTTCTAATGTCATCATTGCGGAATCTGTCTAACTTTGTACAACCTTTCACACTTCGAAGAAAACGCATCTCTGCAGCTTGAACTCTGCTTAATGTTTTCTTCTTGCTAACCCAAGTTTCTGCTCCATACAATTATGTTGGTACCGCCATCACTTTATAAAATTTTAATTGTGTCTCCTTCCTTGTTCTGTTTTTCAACCGGCGTTTGTAGAGGCGTTAGTAGAGGAGATACTAGATTAAAACATTTGTAAATTCTTACGATTATCATCTTTAGTTTGTTCTGTATTCTTGAACATTCTGATTCATATCTCGAGACTAAAAAGAAATAAATATATAATACGGTATCAATTTTTCACCAAGAAACGTTCCAATTCACTATACGAGTATTTGTATTTTCGGGCACTAATATAAATGAATACTTTTTTCTTCAATAATTGAGGATTAGCTTATCTCAACTCATTACTTGAGGATTATTACTTTTGGATACCCAAGTCCTCAGGAGAGAGCTTGGATTTTGAGGAGTTATTATGAGCGTTTCTAATATTGTACCTGGGCAAGTGAACAATCAAGGGTTATTCCAGATCTAAATTAATCTTCAGTGGTTGTCGATGGGTACAATAGCCTATAACGAACTTCCGGCGGGCTTTCCCAGGATAATCCAATGCTGAAAAGTTATAACGGTGTTCGGTGGATTACGGAAATACTCAAAAGAATGTGGTGAGGTTCACGTTATACTCTCAACATTCCTTCCAAATAATGTTATTTCAACCAATACTGACAATCTGTGAATCCCACGAAAGAAATTTTACATCATTTTATTTTAATGGAATCATGATGAGAAACATCTCTGTCTCCAAACAAGAGAATTTGAGATTGAATTTTGAATAGCCTGATGATTTGTGGCTAATATATGCTAATCACTAAAACAACTATTCTTTCGCAGGTTAACCCCCTACTGTATAGTTTTGTCAAATGTATTTGCAATTCAAGAACCATCCTTAAAAACGAACTTATCCTAGCACGCTTTGATTGCCTTGCAAAAAAAACGTAACTAATCAGAACTGGTTACTAGATAATTATTTGTTTTTTTAGTTCTGTTATCTATTGAATAAATGTCAGATTAATTTCTGAATATGAGAAAAAATTCCATATTATTGAATATTTCTTCATGGATATCAATTTGAAAAATCAGGAAAGAAGGAAGACTGCACCTTTCTGTGAAATATTGTATATTCACTTCCTAATAATTCTAATCTCCAGCAATCGATCCTATCATATTTTTCTTAATAATAATTTATTTATATTTGGATGCTTATGGAATTATATTTTTGTTTTGGTCTTTTTCAATCTTTTTATTGGTGGAATAGTTTACTATTCTGGGAATATTCAGATTCGACGCCCCATACAGAACAAGATTTTATCACCAATAAAAATGCCCTTGGCAGAAATGAACACCTGCTTTATAAATTGCTTCCTGGTGGTTCGGGACCACCTAAAGCTGTGAGCCTTCATCATCATCAGTTTTATTAGCCACGCACAAGTCTGGAGCTCATGTGGACATCATCCTCGGGAATAATTAATAATTTAATATTCTTATACAATTCTTATTATGTCTGAGACTGTTATAATTAATTTCTGCTGCTCTTATCAATAATATGATGTTCATGCTATGACCTAGTTAGTTACAATAATACTTGACATTATAATATAATTTCTTAAGTAATAAATAATTTCAACAATAATACATATATTTTATTTTTTATTCGAAATTCTTGGTCCTTTATTGATAGTTTTTAATTTTAGAAATAATATTACAGCTTGCATGGAATCTGGCATGACATTTTACAATATGTTGAATCAGTCAGCTGTGTTTGAGCTGCTTCAAAAACATCTGATCAATGGTAAACAAAGTGTAACCTCAAAATTCAATGAGTAATTCAATAAACGATTCGTGCTCAATTTGCAGAATAAGTATAATTTTATTAAATAATTCTTTAGAAAATATGCAGTACAGAACGGTAGGCTACTCTTATCTGATATACAGTTACTGATAAGGAAGCTTTATCGCTCGGTCGCTAACTATTCCTTTAGCAAATTCTTTCATTTTAAAAGGGTAATCACAATTTTTCTCTCTTCTCATGAGGTCTATTTAAAAAATTCATCACACTACTTTACAAATGTATTTGTATACCAAATTGAAAAGTGTTCAAATTATTTCTGTTATCATTATCAACTTTAGGTTGTTCTGGATTCTGGATTTCGGGTACTGATATGTAATTGATATTATTTTTTCTACCTAGCTGAGAGACATTCTTATTTACTATTCAACTCTCCATATTTTCGGGCAATGATATTGATCAATACTATTACTTATCTGATATAGAAACATCTTACTCGTTAATTAAGGATTATTACCTTTACATGGGTGCCCAAGCCTTCAGGAGAAAGCTTGCATTTTAGAGTTATTGAAGGAGCCGTTTCTATTATTGTACCTGGGCAAGTAAACAATGAAGGGTTATTCCAGATCTATATTAATCTTCAGTGGTTGTCGATGGATAAACCGAGTTCACGGCGGGCTTCCACAGGATAATCCAATGTCGAAAAGCTATAACGGTTTTCGGTGGATTACGGAAATACTCAAAAGCCCGTGGTGAAATTCACTTTGAACTCTTGGCATTCCTTTCAAATGATATTGATATTTCCCTTCAACCAATACTGACAAATTAAGAAGAATTTCACGTAGAAACTTATCATGATTGGAAACATTTATGTCTCCAAAATAGAAGATCGGAGATTGAAGCGGATTTGTGGCTCACTAAAACAACTACCGTATTTTTCACATGCTTATCCCAAAATGTATTTTTATCTATCGACCATGTTTGCATTTTTGCAATTCTTAAACTGTCTAGCATGCGTTGATTGCCTAGCCACCAAGACTTGTCAAGCAACCAGTTCTTGTAGTTATGTTATTTATTGAATGTAAATGTCAGACTAATTTGATATAATATAATTGTCAGAAAAATTTTATAACTCTCTTATAATTTTTTCAACTTTTGGCTCAATTGAACGAAATGGAGTCTATGTGATGACGTAGAGGCAACAGCCAATGAGAAAGCGTTGTGGGCGTGGACTTGTTCTTCACACCTCAAGCGTACTTGCACGTTATTGGTCGACGTTGTTTGGAGTGGTAGATACCTCAGCTGACATTGAAATTGGTTTCCATCACTAGAATTTAAGACGGGTGGTTTATCAGCTAACTTTCCACACCTTAAGACAATATTGTATTCCAAAATTATCAAACAAGATATTCATACTCTGAAAAAAGCAATCTCTTATTTCTGTCCATCTATATTGTGTTTCACTTTAAAATTAATGGATGTTGGATTTCGAATGAATTATTACGGATTTTTTGATTAAATGCCATGTGAACCAATCAGAGAAGCCTTCTTCCCAGAAAAACCTTTTTTTATTGTTTCTCCTGGAATTTAATCTCAATTAAAATTTAACAAGCTTTTGTGTAACCGATCTTTCGGGTCAATTGCACTCAAACCCAATCGAATTGAACCACCCTAGAATTAAATTATCGAACGTCGTCAACATAACATAATAAAGATATTGAAAATTTAACCTAATGATTATAATTTCGCCATGATATACAATGTGCAATGCGTTACGGGGACACTTTGGTTGGAGGCTGGTACAAAATATAGATTCATTGCTTTTTTCCTGATTTTTAATTTTCCTTCAATAATAATTTTTGAAATATTATGGTTGTTCAGCGCTTTGAGATCGTCTCAGTTTGAGAATGCCGCCTTTTATCTCCTGCACTAGCATATCCACCATGTTTATCTCGTCTTTGGTCACAATCATAACATATTCACTTTTGTCCATCTATCGATATTTTCATCGATAGATCCATTTATCGCTCTTCTCTCTTTCTGATGCTATTCTTGCTCTTCCATCCTCTTCATGTGTTCGTTTTCCTACAGGAAAATGAAATTTGATCGAGAAATTTTAAAATAAAATTTCTCGGTCAAATTTCATTCATCTACTGAATCTACCTATTGTATTACACAAACAAAATTTGAACCCATTATAGAGTAACCATTAATCAAGGTTGATTTTTGGAAGTAGAAATGTAGATTTGAGGTAGAAAATGCAGCAGACGACCTCTTTTACTCGTGATGACGAGAATCAGAAATGAAAACGACTCTTTATGAGGCGGAGTAAAAATTCAAGTTTTCTCTTCCATTTAAAATTGACATACTATCAACTCCACAAGTAAAAACTACAACTAGCTGTTACAACAAGACAACTATATCCATATGACAAGAGATGAAGATTTGAAGTTTTTCAAAAATTCTTCAATGAGATACCTCTGAAATATCTGTTACTATTTGTTAATAGGGAAATAGTGCCAAACCAAACTGTACTCTCTGGTACACGAAACAGTACAACAAAGGAACAGAATAGAAGTTTCTCTGCTTGTTAAGGTATAAGGACACGAGATACCATATCGCAATAAAATCGGGACTCACAAACTGTATATATAGTAGCAATCCAAGTGCCCAGTCACACAGAAAGCGATCTGCTATACTTTGGGTTTCTATATCTATATCTTTGAGAGCTATCTTAGATACAGATATAGAAACCTATGAACGCAGTTCGCAGATCGCACTCTGTGTGGCCGGGCTCTAAATATTGGAAATAGATATACTTGACGAGTTATCTGAGAAGTAAACCTACTCAGTATGAAAACAGTGTTCACTTTTTCGAAAAATTCAAAAAATCAAACAGGATAAAACACCATGCAGCTGGAAGGTGGTGGAGTCCTCGCAGTAATGGTCAGCCAGCCTCACTGTGATGTCCTTCATCAATTCCACTTTCTTCACCAATTCATCGGTTTGGTTCTTGGCATTTTGGAAGAATTGTATAACATAGTTTATATTTGACATTTCAATATTCTCATTCCTTATCCATATGATACTGGATAAAAATTAAATCGGTCGTATCGCTTTTGATGAACGTTTCGCTAAGTTTGGCAATAATTCCAAAAACATTAAACTGCATGATTTATTCAAAGAGAACCAAAAAACAAATCTGACGTAATTTTGCGGTTGGTGAATTGAATTTGATTTTCGTCAAATTGAGCAACCAGATTTGATGAAGTACCGGAATTATTATCTTTTCAAATGTTGGAAGAATCTCGTAAAATTTTAATAGTCAACCGAAATTCCGTTCTGTTTCAATCGATTCTTTTCTCCTCAATTTTATTCATATAGGGAGGATAAAATGCGTACTATATATAGGCTCTTCTAATGTCATAATATAATTCAGTAAAAATCCTAGAACGAGTTAATTATTAATGACGTGCGTGTAGGCCTATTCATGATACTATCATGTTGAATTTGAATGGAATCTTGTTGTATGGAACTAACAGCAAGGTAACAATACGAGTTGCCGTTTTATCTATTCTAGGAAACTAATGTATTATAGCTATTCGTTGCTTCCATTCATTCATTCTCACGCTCGAACTACCGCTAATGCTCAAGAATATCCTCATCAAGCTTCCATTCAACCAATATTTTGACAGTTTGAATTGTGTGACTTGTCCCGCTCATTCAACACAGTACTAATTAGGTGCATGAAATACATAAATAGCTCAATTGAAACTTGTGTCAATGCTTGTCAAAATACAAGGAGATAAGTGATCG
>NC_052509.1:54232638-54317638 GCF_014356525.2 Nilaparvata lugens
CTTCTTCACCACACTCCATTGTCGTTGACGCCTCCATATATTCGACTGATGATTTTTCTTTCAAAAATTCTCAGTTTAGACTTTAGAGGATCAACTGCGGTGACATTCCATGTCACTGAGCCATTAAAAAGTCATTATGGGTTGGATAAGCGTTTCCAATTCACAACAACACACAAAAATACAATGAGTAAAAGCAATATACAACTAAACAATAACATTAACAATGATATTAACACATTAAAAGACAATATTGCTAAAATGATGTGTACTGGAAGAAAGATTTATATGTTTCTAGTTTGAAAATGACATTTTAATGTCGAAACATGTTGTGAGAAATGAAATAAAGTTGAAAAAAGATACTTTGATTTCCAAATCTTATAATATTATAATATGACTCCAAACCGAACTGTCAGTATCTCTATGAATAACATCTACGCTTACCCAAGGTACCTAGAATACATGACATCTAGGTGCATTGCGCTTACCTTCTAATCAGTAATCAATGCTGACATTTGAATAAAATTGAATTTCACTACAGCTGAATTGATGTTGCAAGCACTCACTTTCAAACTCTCATTCAGATTCACTCATGAATAAAACCAATGTGAATGTCACTATTTCACTCTAGATAGGATTTATTATAGCCTACTACAGTATAATATAGGTACAGTAGCCTACTGAGAATTATAATATATCAACTTATATCAATTACATACCAGTTGTTATAGATATACAATTAATAAATAATGTTTGAAGTACACATAATATAATCTAATAGTTATTCAATTAATAATCCCGAATTTTTGCCCTCCTAGGAGCTGAGCTAGGTACCGACCAGAAACTACTCTTCCTAGCCACGAACTCGAGAAATGTGACCCTGAAAGTGAACGCCATTCAGGCGCTGACCAATCTGGCTGTAGCGCCTGTAGCCAAACAACGCCTCCAAAATGACATCAATGTGTTGAAAAATATCGACAGAATGTCCAATCAAAAAATCGCTGAGTTGGTGGTGCGTTTGATTGAAGTCATACAACAATTATGAATGGCCTACTTTGGTTGGAGAAACAGAATCAAAATCTAGAAAAATCAGATAAAGTTTCATCACATTTAGTGTTTGATCTGAGTAATTTAGCTATATAGCCTAAACCGCGGTACCATAAAAAGTTGAAAATTATTATACTACTGGTTAATTAGAACAGAAAATTAAAAAGTTGGATAGAATTATTAACGTGTTTAATTTATCCTATATCATGTAGGATTGTATTTATGTAAAATTAAACGAATCAGCCTAAATTTCAAAAGAAATTGTTACAATCACTTGTAAAAATAATAAGTAACCTTCTTATTTTTCAATGAATGAAGTTTTGATTGTTAAATCATAATCAATCTTTGATGAAGCCAGTTTATTCATCCTAGTAGAGTGTTCAACTAGAGATTGATGAGGGTGTAACACCCGAAACTAATGGAATTGTTGCAATATCATATTTTATGAAATAGACTATATCAAATTAAGCAGTATACGATATCAATTTAAATTGTGACAGCCACTTATGAACAAATCAAGAAACTATTTTTGGTTGCTAAACTGTAATCAATCTCTGGTAAACCCAGTTTAGTCATTCTAGAACCGGTAATCACTGTTTACTAGAGATTGATAACTGTGTAACAACCGAAACTAGATTATATATGTTCTTATATCAAATAAGAGGCTGTGACAGTTTGTTTCGTTTTCTGGACTTATTGAACTCGGTCTGAGTTCACTAGAGATATCTGATGGTTTATACATACAAAAATTATTAATTTTATGAAAATTCTTCACAATATCTATAAAACTCTTCTACTGTAGTGAAATTTAGTTTTGCTTTAAACTGTCAGCATACCTTACAATGGCATACCCATCAATGCTTTGCATTCGTCCAATGCGAACAGTTAAAAGTGAATGCCAACAGGCTATGGGTTTTTTTTTGTAGAGGGTGATGGCCACATAACTCTGGAGCTGCCACCCAGGCTTGTGCATGGGTAAGGAGACACGGTTGATGATTGACCTACAGCCTTAGGTGTGTTCCGAACCATCAGCAAGTGATTTTCCAAATCATACTCTATTTTTCCAGAGGGAGTAGCAGGCGCTAGAATCTCAATCAATCTAATCGACACGATAGTTAATCAGCGCGACCACAGAGTAAATCAATCTCTATTGATTTATTCTACGGTCGAATTGCTGGAATTCAACAGAAATTAATAATGTAACAAATTGAACTTATTTCCATAGTTTCATTACGATATTCTATGTACCTACATACAACAATTAGGCCTATGTTTGAAAATTCCAACTAAGAAATAAGTGAATAGCTATTAGCATAACTAATAAATCTTTCAATTAGGAATCATACAAATGAAACAAAGCTTGATATGAAAATAGTATATTTATTTATTATCACAAGTTTATTGAACATTGAGTGCAGTTGATATCAAATATTGACAGAAATCGGGCATAGGATACACTGGTATTTACTCATACTATTTTTAAAATTGAAACTATTATACATTTATTATTACTTATGAGTGAGATCTACAAAACTATTGTGAGCACCGGTATTCACTCATTACATATTTTCATTACGATTTGATACACATTGATTACTTTTTATTGCACCTTTCAGCCTTCCTTTTGCTATTTCTAACTATCATCAACGTTATTATCACTTTGAAAATAATTCAAATTTATGGTTTGATAGAGTTTATCAGTACCTATTCAAATGGCTGATGCTAGAGAATCTATCATTTTTCAATTTCAGTAATCTTATGTTTTAAAGCCTTCTGTTGCAAAGTATTAGGAACTATATAATTAAAATTATTTATTAATTAATTACTACCTACCTAAAATATATCGGCTATATTAGTGTTATCTATCACATTTATTATTAGGATCTACTATAAATCTCTATACATTACATATAACATGATTATTTTTTCTATTATTAATGACTCCTTAATTCATATTCTGAAATAATTATCACTATGTATTTATTTCAAGCATAATTTATAAATATAATTAGATTCAAAGTTGATGAAAAATATATTCCCTGAGATCCATTATCACAGAATAAGTCTAATTTTCAATCTGTTTAAAAATAAAATTTATCCTAAATACGTAATTAAGAATCTTCTTCTTTGTTACATCAAATATTTTTTTTTGAAAATTCAGTCTACACCATGAAATTTTATATTATTAATAATTATAAAGCTATTGTGATATTACCGGTCAAGCTACTATATTTTCAATAATTATATTAACTAGTTTGACACATCTAAATTTCTATATAGGTAGTTATAACTTTTATCATTTACAATACCCTTATACTATATAAATGTCTATAGCACTTTATCAATATCAAAGTGACTTCTATACTAAACAATGATAATTTTATAGACTACGTGCATTTTTAAAGCAAACTTTACAATCAGACTTTCAAGTCACTTTAAAATGTTCTCAGACTCATGAGTTTCTCTTAAACTTCTTCAGACTTGAGATGAGATCAATACTAATAATTAATCCGTCGACATTATCCTAGATCAACAAAGTACTGAAATCTGAATATAATATAAATAATATTTCTAAAAGCCTATACGTCTCAACAGCTACCTACAAACAAAGAAAAATACTAAGCAAATTTATTGCATCTTGCAATTCGAAGCTTTGTCAAATTTGAAATAGCATTCTTGAAATATAAATATAAAACTACATCTATCTCTATAATTTCTTCAAATGAATAATTAAAACTCTAGACATGTAATATAATATACATTCGGAATCATTATCAGACAATCAGTTATTATTGTCTATGGTCGTTTTTAGAAACTACCTACTTGGAAATGTTACTCC
The DNA here is from genome assembly GCF_014356525.2 of Nilaparvata lugens. Taxonomy (NCBI): domain Eukaryota; kingdom Metazoa; phylum Arthropoda; class Insecta; order Hemiptera; family Delphacidae; genus Nilaparvata; species Nilaparvata lugens. The sequence goes on from NC_052509.1 coordinate 54,236,522, forward strand.
TTTAGAGAACTTGTGATCTGAAACCTATTGAATCCAATATGCTCGTACTCAAAAACTAATATAAAATCAACTAATCAACTATATATAAATCACATATATCCAATGTGTTTGTACTCAAAAACTAATATAAAATCAACTATAAAAATTCAAAACCTGAAAAATAGATACACAGATATTTACATATACATAATCAGAATAAGACAATAAATTATTGTCTATCGTCGTTGTGACTTAAATATTAACTGTGAATTAATTAAATATTAATTGTGACTTTCTAAAATATTAGCGAGTTGAATAAAATTAAAGACAACTTTCGTTGTTAGTATATAAAAAGTAAAAGTATATAAGACTCTGGACTAGACATTAGAAATTCAATAAATATTTACATATCAACTCATCAGATCAAGACAATCCATTGTCTATTGTCATTGAGGAATTAGCTAACTTGGTGACTTCTTAGTGTGTTGAACCATTGATGCTATTACTCCTAGCACCTTGATCCAGTAGTTACTCCATCTAGTATGCCCCATTTTTTGCTTCGTTGATGAGCTGTTCGACTTCGCTGTCTAATGTTCTTCTCTTCGCTTTTACAACCTTGTTGTTGGTCGACTTTTCAGCTTTTAATCTTGCAGCTTTTTCCTCAGATTTCTTCATCTGATCGTTTTCCTTAAAATGAAAATAACATCTTTAGAGATCTGTTCCAGTTCAGACAATTTAAATGGGATCAAACTCTAATAATCTTGTGGTAGAAAGACTGGAAATGTATAGAAAGATACCCTAATAATGCTCTATAAGAAGAACCTTGAAGAAGGATTCTGAATCAATCAAATTGGCAAAGTTTCAAAATCAATTGTTCATAATAATTCATGATAGAACCATAAAGAGTTATTTGGAATTGTCTAAATCTAATGAAAAAGAATTATTATCAAACGGAAATCGGAATTAAATGCTGTAAGTCAATTTAATTTTGCTGTAAAGCATTTAACTTGGATTTTCGTTTGATAATAGCCTACTCATTAACCCATAAGAATTGAATAAATGCATTACCTCAGTAAGTTCCATGTGTAAACTATAAGAAACTGATGACTAATGATTAATTGCTAAAACGACAATACATTATTCTGGTTTTGCTATAAGAAGCAGACTATGAATCAAAACGATCTGAATTTGTTGAATAAAATCATCTTTCATTCTTTGGAATATTTGAAACGGACAATGATCATTATTATTGTATGTACTCACTTGCATAACTTTGTTGACTTTGGTGAAGAAGTCAGCAAATAGCTGATAGCAGTCATTCAGCTGGAAAGCAGCAGGCTCCTCACACAAGTGAACTGCCAGTTGAGATTTCACCTCTCGAATTTTTCTCATTTTCTTGACAAGACAATCCACATGTTGTTTCGCATTGTGGAAGAAATCTGGAAAAGTAAACAATAAAATAAGTTACATGTTTGATAGGTTCTTCAAGTATTATTCTGAAATTTCGAAGTTTAGGCTTAGGATATAAAATATTTTTCAGACCTCATTCCTACTGTTTGTACACCAAAGGTTACCACTGTTAATTGTTGAATTACAAGTAAAAAAACAGTAATTTAATCAGTTTGCAATTTTTTTATCACTCATTTACAATATAGCATACCACTCTTGATATTCAACAATGCTAGCTATTTTTACTTTTCAATTGAGATAATTGTGATTATAAACACAAAACAGTATAGGATTCTCATACCGTGAATTTGATATTGTACTTTGTATAGGCTTCTTATACCATAGATTGAAAATTGTTTGGGCTTCTCCTACAGTCAATTTGAAATTGTATGTTCATATTATTGTAAGTCTGAAAATTCCAATACAATCAATGGATGGATGGTATATTTGTAGGGTGTGAAACTTACCACCGAATTGAGAAGACACTCTACTCGATTTGATTCTTTTACTGATGTCATAAAATTCCTCCACCAATAAATTCACATCCCCTTCAAGGGCTGCAAACGGTGTCCTGCAAATGACATAATATGATGATAAGTATTGCTTTAAACTCTCTTATACTAGTTTCTACAACTTTTATAACAAATACAAAAAATACGAATACTCAAATTGCCATCAGTCATCTTCAACAAGATATCAAAAATCATCAAGATATCACTTATAATTTTCAAATCATCACATTTATCATATTAACTTATAATTTTATTTGGACTCAAAGGACTGAAGATCATTCAGAGATTGGACGAATACTTGAAAAAACCTAGGTTTGGAAAAGAATGGAAATTACAATTCAACACCTTAACTGTCACTCAAGTCCTCATCTACTCTCATCATATTGGTAACATATTGAATTTGAAAAAAAATACTATTGAAAATAACATTAAAAATCGAATAGGCTTTTAAAACGAAACTCACTTTGACATTCTCTGGAAATCGGCAACCTTGCTTCTGAATGCTAGCATACTGGCATCATTGGATGCAGCCACATCAACCACATAGTGCAGAAATGAGATCTTTGGCTTATTGGCTCTTGTGTCAGCCAGCATTGCCAGAGAGCTGATCTTGATCGCAGCTGCATCACCAGCATATGTTCCCTGAAGAAAAAAGTACAATAAATTATTATCATGCACTGTATCAAACATGTATTGAATACATGTTTCAAGTTGATAAGTAAAATGAACATCTGTGATCGCTTTTATTTCATCTTATTGCAATACCATCTCAAAACCGTTCCAAAATATTGTTATTATTATGTGAATAATCTCAAATAAAATGGACAGTTAATTCATCTTGAATTTTAATAAATGTATAATAATTATATTACACCAATGTATGAATGAGATTTTCCTCCAAGGTTATCTTCTCTACTTGAAGTAATACACTGTTGTAAAGTGAAAATCACTCTACACAAAAGTGAGAATCATCAACCTGGATTATTGAGAAATAAAATCTACTCACAGCATTCAGTTTATTTCCAAGTTGCAGGATGAGCAACAAGAACTGCTTGAGACTGCAATCATTGATGAGGAACTCGCAGGTTTCAATCACTTTCTCCACATGCTCAGATGCGTCAGTGTATCGTTCATGGAATTCTGCTTTGTAGAGCATTGCCTGCACCCTCAGTTCGTAGTCAGCGATGTCAGACAGATGCAGGTAGAAGCTCTCAGCTTCCCCAAGGTTTTTGCTGCTGGCATAACCGCGTATTTCAGCAATCTGAAAGAATGAGAATCACATTTGAAATTTGAGAGAGTTGGCTGAATCACCAACTTTGGAAAAATTAATTATTCATTATTCTGTAAAATTCAACATCCGTAGACTATCATCCATCAATAGAATTGTTTTATTTGTAATGCTGTTATTAGATTGAAAAATATTTTTCTTATTTTTAGAACTTGTGGCTGGAGTTCGAGGCTTCTTTTTCCAGTCACGACAAAAACTATTGTATCTTTAATGATTATTTTTATTTGTAAAAATATTTCTTGTATTTTTGATAGATGAATAATGAAAAATGTATTTTTTATAGTAAAAATTTGGAAAAAGAATTATCCCTGATACTAGAAGTGTCTTAACAAATAGGTTACCATATGTAGTACTTAAAATGTATAACTAAACATTCTAAACTTTTGAAGAAATCAACACAGTTTTGAAATGAAATTTCAATAGAGTTCTCACCTCTTTCTTTTCGGGCATGAGTTTCATCAACGATTTCAGGTTCTCCACAGGTAGACCAGCGCCATTTTTAATCGAGTCCAGGACAAACCCAACATCTTCCTTGAATTGCTTGAGGAATATGTTGACCAGGAAACTGCGCTGGCTGTCCAACAGATTCACTTTCTGCACCTTCTTCTCTGCCAGCTGATTTTTGTTGGCATCAGCTGATTTGGTCGGCTGTTTCTGGCAGAACAGCTCCTCCATTTTCGTAAAGTCCACTTTCAGAACTGGCAGTTGTACTTCCGAGTCTGACCACAATGATTTTGCTGTGATAGAAAACAATCTATTATTTTTATGAATTGAAACTATATAATTGGAAAACTTCAATTGGAAGACTACATAGTATTGGTATTGAATATATTAAATTGCATTCAAATTTTTGTCATCCTTTCAATGAATCCACAACTCTGAACTTTTCCAATAGACCAACTACTGTTTGAATGGTTCAAACAAGTGAAGCATAATATATTCACATTGTAGACTAATATTTTTATTCCAATGAATAGTTCAATCAATTTTTATGAATCGATAGAACTGTTAAGCCTATATTTCTTCATTTATTTAGAAATCTATTGATCAGCCCCTTGACATTAGATAAATTAATTTGTTAGTATTTATTGGAAGAAAGGGCTACCTAATAAATTCTCCTATCTGTACTAATAACCCAGAAATAAGTACTTCAATACGAGAGAATATTTCAATGATCTTGCATTGATTTTTTAGAACAATAAAGCATCAATTGAAAGACTGTAAATCAAATGAAATACAATAAACCAGCTGAAGAAATGGAGTAAAATGGGGAAATGAATTAAAACTCACCAATCTTCTGCTTGGGAACCTTGGTCCAGTTGAGGGTCTTCATCTTGATTGTGCTCTGTTGCAGCAATGTCTTGCTTTTCCTCAACACTGCATTTTCAACGCCTGGCTTCATGCTGGGGAAAGTGGAGGCACCCATCATCGGAGGAGGTGGTGGCGGGGGAATAGCTCCCATTGACAGAGGGGGAATACCACCCAATGGCAGAGGGGGTGGCGGGGGAATAGCACCCATTGGCAGAGGGGTTGGTGAGGGAATAGCTCCCATTGGCAGAGGGGGAGGCGGGGGAATAGCTCCCATTTTCAGAGGAGGTGGCGGTGGAACAGCTGTGACCTTGACATCAGCTGCTGGCTTGCCTTCGGCGTCCTTGTGAACAAAATTTGGCAGCAAAGATTTCTCCACCAGTACTGGCATGGCGGTGAGTGGCGGTGGGGGTGTAATTACTAGTGACATCTTTGCAGGTTTTTTCTCATCGCCAACAACATCCACCTTCTTGACGGCTTCCTTAGTGTCAACCTCAACATCATTCAACTCTAAGGCCGACTTGAGGTCAACTCGTATCTTCGAGAACATCTCCTTCAAACTACTGCTAGATTCGCTCTTCTTCAAGCTTGAACCAGCTTTTTTTAAGTTCGATTCACTTCTCTTGTAGCTCGCACAACCAAGAGTCTGAGTCGCGGCACCAACAGTTTGTATGACATTTGCACAGTTGCACTTGCAACAGCCAATGGTTTGAGTTCCGGTATCAACTGCTTTCGAAATAGTTTGTATGCCAGTTGTTGCAGTTTCTACTGCTTCGGTTTGAGTAGAGTTATTGGCGAAGCCTGGAGTGACTTGTAGGCCAGTGACACTCTCGTCAACTTGTAATCCCTGAGGTCTAGGAGTCATCTTCACGTTCGATGTAATAGCAGCTGGTTATCTGAAAATAAAAATACCTTGTCATATCACACATTCAAAACAAACAATAATGCAAGTTTTATGATGAACTGTAATCAATACCTGAATGAAACAACTTTTTGTGTAGTTGAGAAGTTGATATTGTGGTAATTATTCATATTGAATGAAAAAGACTGAGAAATTGTCAAAAAACAACAGACTTATTGATACTTAGAAAGACCGGTTTCGGTTATTACACCATTGTCAATCTCTGATAAACTAAAACTAAATACAAGAGCAGCAGAATTTATACTAGTAGGCGAGTACTGCTATTGGTCATAATAAAATATACTTTCAGTCTTTCCACTTGTTGTCTTGGTTCTTATTTTGTACTGGAAGTAAATTTTATTATCATGGCGATTCTGTTGCTTAAGCCGCCATTTTGTCACACCGTTGAGTGGGAGGAGACTGTCTAGCTGGGTCAATGGCAAGCGTTCAAGCCCTTGACAAATAGCAGTACTCGCCTACCAGTATGAATTCTGCTGCTCTTGTATTTAGTTTTAGTTTATCAGAGATTGACAATGGTGTAATAACCGAAACCGGTCTTTCTAAGTATCAATAAATCTGTGTTTTTTTGTCAATTTCTTGGTCCTTTTCATTCAATATGAATGAAAAAACTTAATTTAAACCTAATGAGAAATGTTCACAGTTTATTTATTCTGAAATTGATGAACTACTTCTGCTTGCTGCACTATTATCAATCAATTGGAAACGACTTATTTATTAAGCCTAGTAAGCATTATGAACTATAACTTGTAACTAAATGAATTCATGATTTATATCATTCATAAAGATAAACTCATTAAGCTTGTTAAGTGAAGTTTATTTTTAACGAATCAATAAGATCTAAATAAATATTGAAGAACCTTATATGAATCAATTCAAACTTTTTTCAATCCAACCCAAGTTTATTATGTCATTAAGAACATTACATCAATAGTAATAGTTCACAAAGTAGCATGAATAGATAAATAATTATAAAATGAAATCTCAATCTGCATAAATAATTTATCATAGGAAAATGAATAAGGCGATACTACTATCACAGCAATCATTTCAGATATACGATCATGGTCTAGTCAACGCTAGTCTAGACCTTGAAACTCATCGTGAACTGAACGGCTACTGAAACAGTGCCCGGACATTCACATCTGTATTCCTCTAACAACATTGAGTTCAAGTTTCCGTTCCGATTTTCATTGAACGTTTTCTCTTCTTAAAATAACGCTAGCCTACTATACTACGTAAACTCTTTGAAAACTATAACTAGCTAATAGAGGCTGATAAAGACCAAATCTCCTGAATGCTTGGTTGAAACCAAACTATGGAAAACATTATTTGGCTGAATTGATAATTAAAAACGAACATTACACTACAATAACGCTTATAAAAATTGATTTAATTAATCTTCAAGTTTTTGTAAAAACTAATATCAAAACTCTTTCAAACTGATAATAAAATATACGACTACAGACATTATGCTATACTTTAGCATAAATAATTCAAATGCAAGAATAACTAATCAAAACTATCAAGCAACAGAGTTGAATACTGAAATTAACTAATCAAATAACCAATAAATATAATTATTCAATAAATCATTAACTTTAATTCTGAACATCAAACAATTCATGAACAGGTCATCAAATCTACTCCTTCATGTTCCGTGACCTTCAATAAGGTCATAAGAATACTAATTAATACAAGACTTGGAATACAAAAAATGTAATGAAATACTGTACATAATGAATCTACACACTAATATAAGCTGTTTTGTATTCAGAAGAACTTAACAAACATAGAATTGAGTTACTTCAATATAATCAAACTGGAACTTCAAATTCAAATGACAAACGTCAAAAATGATTAACCGTTAGCCGGTACCGTTACCGCTTACTTTACTTTTAAATAGAAAAACTTTTTAATCGATAATTAAACTATCAAATAAACTATAATTTCAAATCAAACTGTATGAATTTATCAAAATCCCAACTAAACTTCCAGTTATCAAAAATCATAACTAAAAAGATTCAGTTTATCAAAATCCTAACCATATCGATTAAAAGAAAATTCAATGAAACAAAAACAAATTTGGAAATTAAATTGAAATTAACACTGAAACACTTCACATAATTATTATATTCTTCTATCAATCTTAAAAAAATTTGTTGACTGCTTGTTCCGCAAAATTTTAAGATGTGATACAGCTGGCAAAATAACATAAACAAAAATTTAATCCACATGATTATTTTGTTTACCTATCACATGACTCAAGTTTTGAGGAACGTTTGCAAAAAGCATATGTTTACTAGTGTTTTAAAAACTGTTGAAGAGTAGTAACATACTATCTTGGGAACGAGTATTATAATATTTTTCTCTTCAAGAAAAAGTTATAATATTCTTGGTAAGATTTTGCTTCCATTTCATTTTATTGAATAAAATCAATTCTATAGTCTCATCTTTGTCTTGAAATGCAAATTTACCTAAAACGCAAATTTGATTGAAATACCAATATTCGACATTGATCATAACTCATTCAATACAAATTAAACATGCTTTGAGAATTTAATGTTTCATTAGACAGATTCATTTCATGGTCAGCATTACTTCTTATAATAGCTATAGCATACTAATAGCTTCAACGCTCTCCATGTTGACAATTTCAACTGAATCTTACAAGCTAGAAATGTCATGTGTACCTTGCTCTCACTACAAATTGCAAAGAGAGTAGCCTGTTATGCTCATCTCAGAATGTCTTGTACATAGCTAGCTGATTGAATGAATCAGTAATATTCCTTCATTATCAATATATATAATTTAATTTCATAATAAAAAGGTGCTATCAAATTGATATTTTATTCCATCATTAGAGAATGGTTTCATTCTGCAAAACTGAGTCTGTACAAGAATAATTCACCATCAGCAATAACTAGTTTCTCATTGGTCAGTCCAATAGAAAGGAGTGAGATGACGCAGAGTTGCCAGCCAATGAGAATGCGTTGCACTTGTAGCTAAAATGAACAAAATGGAGTCTAGGTGGTGACGTAAAGGCATTAGCCAATGAGAGGGCGTTGAAGGCGTGTCACCTTCAAGTGTACTCGCACGTGATTGGTCGACTTTGTAGTAGAAGATACCTCGACTAACATTGAATTTGGTGTTCCGTCAGCATAGTTATACTGTTCATACATAATAAATTTCCGATGCATTTATATCATATTTGGTGATCAATTTAATATTGGCATAGCATGCACGATTGCCAGCTATTACTCTCTGCTATTATATCATCACTCAATCTGTTGAGGAAATTGTGTTGGTATGAAAATTGTTGTGTACTTTCAAAAGATAATCCAAGTACCTTGGCTCCAGCTTCATTCAACGCCATTGGGACTAACTTGACAAGCTTCGCACTCCTTTCTGCTCCAGTACAGTATGGATCATTCAATTCAATATAAAGGCGATTTTAAACTTTTTTTTTCTAATGTACAAAGTAAAAGCTATATGGATTCCAAGAGAGAAGATTGAAGAAAAATAACACAATACTATCATTTATCTAAGGTACTCGGCTATTATAGTCTCCATATTTTTACTACATTATCCCAAATAATATCAAAATTCAAACCAATGATTGATGATTACGGTAAATCTTTGCCAGATATGGCAATTACTAGGATAATTGAATATTATAAAAATTCGGGGACACAATAATTATGTTAAATTTGTTTACAGTATTCCTTTTTCCGTCTCATTATTCCCAATTAAATAAATTATGATTACGAAGAAAATTATGTTGGAAGTTATTACAATCTATCAGATAATATTTGAGGACAAAATATGTCCTAGTAGGTTAAAGTCTCCCTTATATTTCCACTTCATATGATTCCAATCCAATTAATAGGTATTTCGTAGAATCTGAATTTCTATTACAGGTTATCGATTATACGTCTATTATGATTATGTTAAACCGTCTATGATTATTCGGGTAAAATTATACAAAAATTACTAGATTTTTGCTACCCTATCACTTCCGAAGTGAAAATTTTAGAAATGTTGAGCAATTACTAAAGATTTTCTGTGAAGTAGCTTAAACATCTCATCTTAAACTCGTTATACAGTTTCAATAAGAGTATTTCGTCACTGAGAACAAGGCCGAAACTTCTGTATTCGATCCAAAGATCCAATAAATTAAAGAACTGTATTCAGTTTCAGTTAATACAATCCTACTATAATAGTAGAGGAGATACTAGATTAAAACATTTGTAAATTATTACGATTATCATCTTTAGTTTGTTCTGTATTCTTGAACATTCTGATTCATATCTCGAGACTAAAAAGAAATAAAAATATAATACTGTATCGATTTTTCATCAAGAAACATTTCAATTCACTATACGAGTATTTTTGTATTTTCGGGCACTAATATCAATGAATACTTTTTTCTTCGATTTAGAATCATCTCAACTCATTACTTGAGGATTATTACTTTCGGATACCCAAGTTTTCAGGAGAAAGCTTGGATTTTAAAGAGTTATTATGAGCGTTTCTAATATTGTACCTGGGCAAGTGAACAATCAAGGGTTATCCCAGATCTAAATTAATCTTCAGTGGTTGTCGATGGGTACAATAGCCTATAACGAACTTCCGGCGGGCTTTCCCAGGATAATCCAATGCTGAAAAGTTATAACGGTGTTCGGTGGATTACGGAAATACTCAAAAGAATGTGGTGAGATTCACGTTGAACCCTCAACATTCCTTCCAAATAATGTTATTTCAACCATTACTGACAATCTGTGAATCTCACGAAAGAAATTTTACATAATTTTAATGCAATCATAATGAGAAACATCTTTGTCTCCAAAGTAGAGAATTGGAGATTGAAGTTTGAATAGCCTACTAATATGCTAATCACTAAAACAATTATTCTTTCGCAGGTTAATCCCCTACTGTATTGTTTTGTCAATAATCGTATTTGCAATTCAAGAACGATCTTATCCTTATCAGAGCTGGTTACTAGACAATTTGTTTTCGTAGTTCTATAATTTATTGAATAAATGTCAGATTAATTTCTGAATATGATAAAAATTCCATATTATTCAATATTTCTTCATGGATATGATTTTTAACAATCAGGAAAGAAGGAAGGCTACAGTTCTCTGTAACATATTGTATATTCACTTCCCAAGAAGCCTCATCTCCAGCAATCGATCCTATGATATTTTTCGTACTAATAATTTATTTATTTGAATGCATATGGCATTATTTTTTTGTTTTCAGTCTTTTTTCACCTTTTTATTGGTGGAATAGTTAACTATTCAGGGAATATTCAGATTCTACGCCCCATACAGAACAAGATTTCATATCCAACCCCCCCCCACCATTTGGAACCCCTGGTTCATAAATTGCCTCCTGGTGGTTCGGGACCACCTAAAACTGTGATCTTCCACCATCATTAGTTTTATTAGCTACGCACATATCTGGAGCTCATGTGGACATCATCCTCTGAAATTATAATTCCCATTTATTTCACTCATATCTACAATATCACGATTCCTACTTTACATATTATGTATACCAAATTGGAAAGTATACAAATAACAAACTATTTCTGTTATCATTATCAACTTTGGTTTGTTCAAGATTCTGGAGCACCCCGAATAATATCTCAAGACCAAGAAACCTCGGGTACTGATATGTAATATTGTTATTGTTTTTTCTACCTAGCTGAGAAACATTCCAATTTACTACACAACTAATTTACTAATATTATATCTGGGCAAGTGAACAATGGAGGGTTATTCCAAATCTAAATTAATCTTCAGTGGTTGTCGATGAATAAACCGAGTTCACGGCGGGCTTTCCTAGGATAATCCATTGCTGAAAATCTTATAACGGTTTTCGGTGGATTACGGAAATACTGAAAAGTATGTAGTTACATTCACTCCAAACTCTTAGCATTCCTTTCAAATAATATTATTTCAACCAATACTGACAATTCTTAGTGAATCTCACGATAGAGACTATATAATTATGATTGAAATATTGATTGGAAACATTTATGTGTCCAAACCAGAAGATCGGAGATTGAAGCGGATTTGTGGCTCACTAAAACAACTACCGTATTTTTTCACATGTTTACCCCCTACTGTATTTTTATCCATCGACTTTGTTTGCAAGTTTGCAATTCTTGAACTGCCTAGTACGCTTTGATTTCCTAGCCACCAAAACTTGGCTGACCAGAACTAGTCGCTTGATGATAACCAATATTTCTAGTTCTGTTGTTCATTGAACAAATGACAGACTAATTTCTGAATTTGATATAAATTACATATTATTTGATATTCTTAGATGGATATGATTTGGAATTATCATAATCCACGGCTCTACAATCCAAAACGGATCTTGGCCTCCTCCAGCATACGCCTCCATTCTATTCTGTCCATGGCAGCTCGTCTCCAATTTCTTACACCAAGCCTCCTTGCATCTTCAGTGACTGAGTCCATCCATCTCAGCCTTGGTCGACCAGGGCGTCTTCTTCCTTTCATGTTGTAATTCATGATTCTTTTAGCCGGATATGGGTCATCAGCTCTTTCAACATGGCCTGCCCACCTGAGTCTCCCTACTCTGATAATAGCCAGTGCATTGGTGTGGCCGTACATATCATACAGATCCCTATTCTTTCTTCTGTGCCACACTCCATCAATTTGCACACCACCATAAATTCGGCGTAGAATTTTTCGTTCCAAAATGTTGATCATATTCTCATCCAGTTGAATAGGTCAGCACAGGCAGAATCAGTGTGCGGTAGATTCTTATCTTTGTCTCTAGGCTCAAATTCCTTTATCTGAAGTGTTTGGCATGATTTGGAATAATGGGGAGAAAAAAGGAAAACCATGTCCTTCTGTGGCATTTATCTATCAAGTTCCCAAGAATCGTTATCTTCTTGACCTATAATTAAACCTATACCATAACCTATTTCGTAAAAATAATTTATTGATTTGAAGGGATATGTTATAATATTTCCTGTTCCATTCTTCATTCCTTTTAACATCTTTTTATTTGTGGAATAACGAATGATTTAGAAAATAATTAGCTTCTACCCCTCGTACAGAAGAATCTCGTCAGTAGTCATTTTAAATAGATGCTGCTTGCCCTTTCTCTGGGACCACCCCAAAATTTCCAAGGATGCAGTCTGAGTCCAACCTCCAAATATCAAATTGAAAAGTAGCATCATATTTTGAGAAGTGGCTTGAAATTGTACAAAACTGGATGAATTCATCTGCAATAATGGAACATGGAATAATTTTTAATGTCATTTTTCATAACAGACATGATGTCAAGATGACAATTAATTCCAACATTGGAGAATAATTTCGTTGAATAACATTGAGTCTGCATGAGAATTCGCCATCAGCCATCAGCCATTACCAGTGGGTCATCATCAGCCAGTTCAGTAAGTCCAACCAATAGAAAGGAGTGAGATAGCGCAGAGCCGTCAGCCAATGAGAACTCGTTGAACTTGTAGCTGAAAGGAACAAAATGGAGTCTAAATGGAACAAAATTTAATTTGAACCCATTACAGAGAAACCATTAATCAAGTTTGATTGTTGGAAGTCACAAGGGAAAGGTAGAAATTGCAGCTGACGACCTCTTTTTCTCGTGATGATGAGAATCAGAAATGAAAATGACTCTTATTAGTCATATGACTATACTGGGCGGAGTGAAAATTGTCTTTCTCATCCACTCAACCTTGAAATAAACTCTACAAGTGAAAACTACAACTAGCTGTTACAACAAGACAACTATATACTGTCTACATCTATATGACAAGAGATGAAGATTTGAAATTTTCCAAAAGTTCTTTAATCGGATACCTCTGAAATATCTGATACCATTTGTTAATTGGGAAATAGTGCCAAAACAAGAAATGAATGTTCACGTCCTATCCACTTGTACATCTCATGGAACCGCTCAAAAAAATGATTGTACTATTACGAGGTCTGTACTCCACTATAATATCTTCTCTATAACATTCTATATCTATACTCTCTGATAGTACAGAGCACACGAAGCAGTACAACAAAGGTACTGTTTATTATACAATATTGAAGGTATTATTAAATTTGTTGTAAAGTTATCTCCGTTAACACAGAGAGCAAAATAGAAGTTTCATAAACAGAAAAGAATAGAATTTTCGTAAAGTTTCTCTGCTTGTTAACGAATGAGGACACGAGATACCATATCCCAATAAAATTGGGACTCAAAAACGTTGTATAGAGTAGCAATCCAAGTGCCCAGTCACACAGAAAGCGATCAGCTATATTATGGGGTTCTATAACTATATCTTTGAGAGTTATCTTAGATACAGATATAGAAACCTATGAACGCAGTTCGCAGATCGAACTCTGTGTGGCCGGGCTCTAAATTTTGGAAATGAAGATACTTGACAAGTTATCTGAGAAGTTGACCTACTCAGCATGAAAATAGTGTTGACTTTCTCGAAAAATTCGTCAAACAGGATAAAACACCATGCAGCTGGAAGGTAGTGCAGTCCTCGCAGTAATGGTCAGCCAGCCTCACTGTGATTTCCTTCATCAATTCCAATTTTCTCACCAGTTCATCGGCTTGGTTCTTGGCATTTTGGAAGAATTCTATAACATAATTTAAATTTGACACTTCAATATTCTCATTCTCTATCCATATGATACTGGATAAAAATTAAGTCGGTCGTATCGCTTTTGATGAACGTTTCGGTAAGTTTGGCAATAGTTCCAAAAACATTAAACTGCATGATTTATTCAAACAGAACCAAAAAACGAACCTGACCTAATTTTACGGTTGGTGAATTGAATTCGATTTTCGTCAAATTGAGCAACCAGATTTGATGAAGTACCGGAATTATTGGCTTTTCCATTGTTGGAAGAATCTTGTATAATTTTAGTAGCCAACAGAAATTCCGTTCTGTTTCAATCAATACTTTTATCCTCAATTTTATTCATATAGGAAGGATAAAATGCGTACTATATAGGTTCTTCTAATGACATAATATATTTCAGTAAAATTCCTAGAACGAATCAATTTAGTAAAGTGCGTGTATTCATGATACTATCATGTTGAATTTGAATGGAATCTTGTTGTATGGTACCAACAGCAAGGTAACAATACGAGTTAAAGTTTTATCTATTCTAGGAAACTAATGTATTGTAGCTATTCGTTGCTTCCACTCATTCATTCTCACGCTCGAACTACCGCTAATGCTCAAGAATATCCTCATCAAACTTCCATTCAACCAATATTTTGACAGTTTGAATTGTGTGACTTGTCCCACTCATTCAACACAGGACTAATTAGGTGCATCAAATACATAAATAACTCAATTGAAACTAGTCAATGCTTGTCAAAAGATAGACTTCGGATAGTTTATTTATTATTCAGACTAACTTAATTTGAAACTCAATAGTTAATAGTCTTATTTGAGTATCATGATTCAAAATATTATTCTTCTTGAAACTAGAAGTGGAAAGTTCTAGGAAATACATTAATTTTGAACAATTCAAAAAATGTTGATTCGAGGGCCTTTTTTCATTTAGGATTTTTTTTGACCAAATAGAAGCGTATTCCAACTAGTAATGAGTAATTGCGGTAGTGAATTGAATTGATTGACTCCGTGGTATCTATCACTCATATAAATAAAGGAGTATGTGTACAAAAAAGTTGTCTTCCCACCGAAGTACAAGCCTACAGCTTATGTGTGTAACCCTACAGCCAGAGAAAACTTCTATAGATTGGAGAGAAACCTGCTATAGATTGTCTTTTTTCTTTAGAACTACTTTTAATATAAATAAAAATATAAATTCGAGTACACTTATAAATTATTTTGTCACGACATGTTTCGGCTACTAATGCCTCATTTTATTTTTATTTTTCTGCTTTAGATTGTTTTTTCCGTGCTACAGCTTACAAGCATCATCCTCGGTGACCAAAAAAAAAAAACTTTAAGTAGATGTATTTTCACGGTTGCAAGTAGCCTACGTCAATTAAAATTAACAACGGTCAAATGACGTCATCTAACGGAATCGATAGCACGAGAAACAATGAACGACAGTCGATCACGTGAACGTGGTTGAATATAATGAACGTAAGTGCACCCGATCCTATCGGGATATTATCCGAACTTTTAATTATCATCCGCATCCTTTAAGGTATAAGTACAAAACAAGGAAACACAAACTCAAATTTTACTTTGTGGTATATGCTACAAACAGAACTTACAAATTACTAGTGAAAATGCCAATATAACAAGTGCATAAATGATAGATTTGAATACTCACCACCAAATTGAGAGGAAAGTTTGCTTGCTTTGAGTTGACTCTGAAGGCTACAACAAAAATATGGACTCCCTTCACAATGGATTGGTGGTTTGAAAAAATTTTATATTTTAATTATTTGATAAAGGAATAAGATTACATTACTCGTTTTGTAGAGAATGACTCGAATATTAATATCAAGCTTTCATTAACCGATTCCGCTAATTTTAATGCTAGAAGATAATTTCGAGCTGAACTACAATCAGAAGACCGAGTAGAATAAGATCAGACTAAGAAAATTTGAAAATGAAAAATTTCAAATGTTTTTCATCATCAGAATTGAAGTATTTAATTGGCTCAGGCCAATGAGACAAAACAATAATCATTATCAATATTGATGATATGTCATGGAATTTCATTTGGTAAGTAGACAAAGGTATCGCCAGTGCACGGTTTTCCCAGCCCACCTCACAGTCAATGCATTGCGTTGCCCAAAATAGACAAGGAATTTCCACCATTATCCTGGCTTCTCGTAATTACTGCTCCGTTCACAGGGTTATTTCAGAAATGCATACTGGAGAAAGTTCACACCAAAACAATAATTATTATAAGATAGAGGTTGAATTGGTATGGGTACACAGAATTTCACCATCAATTTTAAAGGAAAAAATTGATTTTTTTTATGTCGAAGAGTTCCAAGTCCTATCTTATCCTATTTGCTCCACTGATTCTAGAACAGCTTGAAATTTTATTCTAGCATTCAATTTAGCTGACATAATCCATTCAATTTTTTCCATTAGTATATAAGTTATGGAAAAATGTTCAATAAAACAGGGGATTCACATAGGCCAATAGGAAAAATGTGAAGGCTGTATGAATTCAGAAGATGGAGTAAAATCATCTTCAAAACATATTCGAGTAATGCTAGCTACACACACATCGATTTTGGTCGTTCGATAAAAAATTTAACGTTGTAATTCCAATGGTAGCGCAATGAAATAAATGGGTGTTTACAAACACATCGATCAACGATTTTTATCGTACGAACGCCGTGTAGTGGTCGTCTCATGTCTCGACTAAACACGTCCGCCGTGTAGTGGTCGTTCAGTGGTCGTGAAACTTCATACACATCGAATTTGAAGTTCGTAAGAACTTTTATCGAATGTCCGAGTAGAGTGATCATATGGCAACTCAAAATTGGTTGTATGGATTCAGAAGATAGAGTAAAACTATCTTCAAAACATAATATTCGAGTAACACCTTCTAAAATCCAAAAATATACATTTTCCATTATCTGTTATTTACGGTATGCGGGTATCTTCTGGGTCTACTCAATATTCTTCTTCTTACAATCAAGGATTAGCCTGTTCCGACTCACATTCAGCTGGTATTTACGATTTTTCATGTGTAAGAATATTATATTTAAATATGTGTAATAACCTATTCTATTGTTAATATGGAATGAATATTATTGCGTGGTCTGCCAGCCTCTCTCTTGCCTACTGGCTGATAATTGAAAATTTCTAAAGGAAACCTCTCAGCAGGCATTCTTTAGACATGCTCCCTCCATTTATGCCGATACTGCACCACTCTCTCATTCAGACTGAAGATATTTAACTCACTTCTTATATCCTCATTCCTGATATGATCTCTTCTGTCACACCCCTTGGTTCTGCGAAGAGTTCTCATCTCGGCTGCCTGCACTCTACTCTCAAGTTAGTGGTTTTGTTGCCACCCACGATTCACTGCCGTAAAGGAGGATTGGAGGTTGGAGCTGCCATTACTCTATAAAATTTCATAATTGTGTATTTCCTAGCTTGTTTGCCCAAGGTCCTGCTGATTTCACCACAAATCATTTGGAACTTTCCTATTTTCTTTTCAGTATCCAATATTCTTCTTTGTAACTTATGTCACATCCTGGATATGTGTATTCAGACACTTGTTCCAGCACTTTATTGTCAATCACAATTTTCGATCTTATAGGATATTTGCCTTGAGAAAGCTTTATTTCCAATCAATTCAACTAGTACCCTTTTATTTGTATTTTCATTAGTAGCCTACATGTTTCGACTAAAAAGCTCGTGTTTAATTGTAAGATTTCTTCATTATTTTTATTGTTATGCAATGATTAAATTAGATTAGAGTTTTTTATTTATGTATGCTATAATATTATACTGGCTTGAACTGATGCAGTGATATTCTTTTTAAACTATTCGCATTGGTTAAGGGTTATTGGGCCTATTATTCATGGCCCCCACATTCGATTGCAGGCCCTGCACCCAGGTTCAGGACCGTGCTCCCCGCATTTACCATTCTATTCATCTTTGAATTATCTAGCTGATTCACACACAAATTTGAGTCAATAATACTTTTCTGAAGATTCACAATCGTTTTTGACACCGTACTGCTTCATGGAAATCCAGTTATAAAAACTCAATTGGAAAAAATAGCTTTTCGTGATGGGCCTGAGCATCAGTATTATATTTCAATGAATTTTCACCAAGAAAAAGATAATCATCCGACTTAGATGGTATGGGTATTGTTTGAAGTTTTGTTAATAGCCTTCATCGAATAAACAATGAATTCAATTTTTATGCTTGATTTTGAGACTTACTTTTACTATCCTTTGTCTCCCTACATCATTCGCCTGCTGTTTTTTTTATGGCAGGGACAGGGAGAGGCCTACTAGCGGTTAGCATTCTGTCAATGTGCTCTTCCAATCAAATTCATTTTTTTTCTACTCGATTCAATTCAATATTTTTATTTCCATCAAAGAATACATCAATAAAACATTTACATTACAATTCAATAATAAATATTTCCAGGAAATAAATATTCCCCCACATAGACTATTGGTCCATGTGTGGGGGGAGAATTCCTATCTATAATAACTGTAAAATAAAAAATCCTGCAGTATTCTGCCTTAATATTATTCTCACTTAACTATTACAATATTGGAAATATATTATATCAAGAAAAATAAATATAAATCATCAATAGTTTTATTTTAATAAACAGAGTATGATGCCGTGGGACTTTTATTAAAGATTACTATAGTATTATGTTGGAGTACCTATCTTCTAAAGTTTTTAAATTACTTATTATAATGTTCAGAGTGCTGCATCACAGTACCAGAGTTAACAGAGTTTGAATCAGGATCTACATATAAGGCGAGTTTATGAGGACTTCTGATGCCTCCTGACCAATACCAAGCAACCATGTGACTATCTTCTTTTTGTAGTTAGCAACACTGCATCCCTCAGCTTCTTTTATTGTGATTGGAAGATTGCGATAAAGTAGGTGGGCAATACGAAATGGGCTGTTATCGACCGATTTAAAGATAGCTCTAGGTGTATAAATCCAAAATTCAGTGTACCATATGTCTAGTGGGGTAATTATGGTGTAGCTGTGTAAAAATTTCTGTTCTGTACGATTTGATAGAAATAAGAACAGGAAATTCGGTGTAGAGTTTGTAACGTTATTTTTTCTATAACGTGTGCCCTGCTTGGCCGCAGTCGGTAGAGCAAAGATTTTTGAATATACAGAGTGATTCATAATTATGGTAAAATAATTTAATACGTGATATTAGAGGTAAAAATAGGAAAAAAGTTCCTATAAACATTTATTCATAAACGCTTCATTAGCGAGCTATACAGAGTGAAAGATTTCGCACGGAATTCAGTTCCTCTGGTTAAATACACCGATGCTGAATTGTTTGAGGACTAGTTTTTGAAAAACTTATGCTGGATTCATATGGAAAAATATCTGAAAAATTTAATAAAACTAGTCTGGAATCTGTAGTGTGAGTAGTTTTTGAGAAAAAAGTTGAAATATGCAAAAAATCTAAGTAGAAAAACACAGACTTCTACGTTTGATGCCCAATAACTTTCTTTAATGACCAGTAAACCAATAATTTTTCGCAATAAAAATTGTGGAGAATTTAATTCTGAAAAAAATGATGTAAGCTGTGTAAACTAAATTTAAATAAAAGTTGGATAAAATGTATTCTTATGTAGTACATTACACCACAAAATTTGCTGTTTTATGAGGAGAGAACTAATAACTCATAGGTTGTAGCTGATTGCAAATAGAACATTGATTTTAAAAACAGCTGTTCCAAAACAGCTGATTTATTTTGTTTTAAATAAAAAAATATTTAAAAGAAATTATCAGCTGAAAATTATTTTCAGAAATATTTTAGCTCACTTTTGAACAAAAAAACAAACTGTAAGTTAGGCCTACTGTAGCCGCGCTGTGTTTTTTGTTTAACCTATTAACCAGTTATTTGTAACCATTTCACTTTGCTTTTGTTTTAAGTGTTAACTTTTTAAAATACATTTAATGTATGGAATGGGACACTACTGTAATAGTACTGAAGCAAGACGTTTGTATCAAGAGAACTTTCCTAACCGAGTATGTCCAAGTTCAAGGTTTTTTGCCACTATTCATCAACGTCTGTCTGAGACAGATTCTTTGATATCCAAAGAGCACATTTATGCACGCAGACCCCGATCTACTAAGACTGTTGAGTTAGAAGAACAAGTTCTTAATGAAATTTATGAACATCCCGAGAAGAACACAAGAGAATTGTCAGTGCAGTTTAATGTCAATCAATCTATTATTTGGAGGATACTAAAAGAGCAACAATTACATCCATACCACTTCCAGAAAGTTGATACTCTATTGCCACGAGACTGTATTCCCTGTGCTGGTATTTGCCGATGGTTTTTAGTAAAACTTGTTTACCCAAACTTTTTAACAACCGTTTTATTTACCGACGAGGCACACTTTACAAGAACAGCTATCGTTAACGTCCACAACTAACATATTTGGGCAGCTGAGAATCCTCATGCCATCAATCCCAATCTTCCACAACATCAGTTTTCAGTAAACATTTGGGCAGGAATCATAGGAGATCATCTACTTCTGTTCGAGCTTCCTCCCAGGCTTAATGGCATAATCTACTAGTCTTTTGGTATAAGTTTAATGTCATTTAGATAATCTACTTTCATATAAAAAAACTTTTCATAAAAAACCGAATATTTTATTTGCAATCAGCTACAACTTATGAGTTATTAGTTCTCTCCTCATAAAACAGCAAATTTTTTTGGTGTAATGTACTACATAAGAATACATTTTATCCAACTTTTATATCAATTTAGTTTACACAGTGTCACGTTATTTTTTATAGTTAAATAACGATTAGCCTCCTGCTTGGCATCAATCGGTAGAGCATGAAATATTTTAACAATTATAAAAATCAGGTCGTGGTTTTTAATAGGATATAGTCTCATAAAAATCTTTATAGGACAAGATATGAGCTTCCACAATAATTCTGATAATTCATTAAAAAATATATATATAATACTTATCCTAAAGTATTGAGGAATTAAAATAAATCGTACACCATAAACAATTTGATACATATATTAACAAATATCTCAAAAAATAAATCAGAGCAAAAATATATAGAGCGACAAAAAATATATAATATAAGATAAAACAATAATCGAAATCAATAAAATATCACAGGCTAAATACTATTCTTTAAATTTTATAGCACGAAACGTTACCATGTGCTTTCATTTTTATGATCTTATGCATTTATTTGCATGTAGCTGCGATATCAGCTTGCTAATACTTGTCGACTTGGACAATTCTATTTAAAATAGATTCTTAAAATCAGCATGACAAACTGACAAACTAGTATTCCAAATATATATATTAAATTCTATAGTATCTAATAGATTTCTTTGTAATAAATATATTTTTTATCTCAGGGTGCGAGATTCGGCACTTGTATGTTCGTATTTCTACACATCAACTCCCTTTAGTATACATAATATATCCTTTGTGAGTAAATTTTATATAATTCAACCTGTTATACTGGTTGACCGAATGATCAGCTGATTCGCTCAGCATTGATTCTAATAATTATCGATATATTTAAGATCGACTAATTCTTTTCAAAATGTAAACAAATAATTCTAACCTCAATGTTCATACAAACTTTTATTTTTTTATAATCCGCCAATAATAAGTAAGCCGCTTTATAATTTTTTGATCTTGCCAATGGGTTCTCATAGTTATTGAATCACAATTATACATGTTTTCTTATCATTTTTGATAATACTATTACTCCTAATCGCTAATAATATTCGATTTAAGTTGATTGGTCCCTTGACTAGGTCTAACCTTCTTTCCATTTTATAATTCTATTAAAATTCATTGGTTCATTTTAAAATATTTGATGGTACTAAAATACCACGTGACAACAGCTTACAAACTTTACAACAAGACAAAAATTAAAAGACTGATTTTCAAAGACCTCTGACTTGGAGCAACTTGGAAAGACGACTGATCAGCGGCGACGGTAGACAACCGCCAAATGTGTTAACGCCCATTTGGTCACGTACGTCACTGCTTAGACAAGAGCGGCAAAAACACCGCCAGCCGCAGTGGCAGTGGACGGCTGCACAGCTGCCGCCAACGGCAATATAACCGCGCGGCGTTTCTGCCGCCCAGTGTGTAAGCTTCCATTCAAATCCATTAACTACTGCTCGAACGGCGGCGACGGCGAAATTACTGCCCCGGCAGAAACCGCCTAATGTGTAACCGGCGTTAGGCGATCGCTCAAGGAGGGCTGGAACCCGGGATTAACAATTAAAGACGTGATACTTGGGGGGGGGGGGGGCGGCAGTTGCCGATCTCGCCCAGGGCGGCAAAGTCCCTAGGGCCGTGCCTGTGTATTTTTCACGGTTGCAAGTAGCCTACGTCAATTAAAATTAACAACGGTCAAGTAACGTCATCTAACGGAATCGATGGCACGAGAAACAATGAACGACAGTCGATCACGTAAACGTGGTTGAATCTAATGGACGTAATTGCACCCGAACCTATCGGGATATTATCAGAACTTTTAATTATTATCCGCATCAAGGTATAAGCACAAAAGAAGGAAACACAAACTCAAATTTGATTTATTGTTCTTTACTTTGAAAGCTACAAACAGAATGAACAAATTACTTGTGAAAATGCCAGGATATCAATTGCCTAAATGGTAGATTTAAATACTCACCACCAAATTGAGGGGAAGTTTGCTTGCTTTGAGTTGACTCTGAATGCTACGACAAAAATATGGACTCCCTCCACAATGGATTGGTGGTTTGAAAAAATTTAACAATTATTTTATTTTTTTTTGATAAGGAATAAGATTATATTACTCGTTTTGTAGAGAATGACTTGAATATTAATTATGAAGCTTTCATTAATCAATTCCGCTAATTTCAATGCTAGAAGAAAATTTCAAGCTGAACCAGAATCAGAAGACCGAGTAGAATAAGATCAGAATATTTCAAACTTGAAAAATTTCAAATGTTTTCATCATCAGAAATAAAGCACGAAATTGGCTCAGGCCAATTAGACAACACAATAATCATTATCAATATTGATATGTCATGGAATTTCAAATAGTAAGTAGACAAAGGTACCGCCAGTGCACGGTTTTCCCAACCCACCCCACTGACAATGCATTCCGGTGCCCAAAATAGACAAGGAATTTTCACCATTACCCTGGCTTCTCATAATTACTGCTCCGTTCACACGGCTGTTTCAGAAATGCATACTGGAGAGAGTTCACACCAAAAACAATAGTTATTATAAGATAAAGGTTGAATTCATATGGGTACAGAGAATATTTTACCATCAATTTTGAAGGGAAAAATATAAAATTTTTGATGACAAAATGTTTCAAGTCCTATCTTATTCTCCTCGCTCTACTGATTCTAGAAGAGCTTGAAATTTTCTTCTAACATTCAAACTAGCTGACATAATTCATTCAATTTTTTTCATAAGTTATCTTCATATGTATGGAGAAGTGTATGGTTGAAAAACGTTAATATATTAACCGTGATGTAACTACATGAATCGGTGGTGTTTCAACAAATAAAATGTTGATTCTCTGGAAAGAATATAGTCTAGAATAATATCCTTCTCATTAACACACGGTCGGGAAGGGATCAGAGAGTATAGAATGTAATTAAGTGTTGAACTGATTCAGTGATATTTTCTTCGAACTTTTCGCATAGGTTAAGGATTAATAAGTAGTCGACCATTTATTCATGACCCTCACATTCGATTGCGGTCCCTGCACCAGGTTCAGGGCCGGGCTCCCCGCATCTGCCATATTCACCTTTGAACTATGTAGCTGATTTACACAAAAAATTGAGTCATTACACTTCTCTGAGGACTTACATAATTCTTCTTTTCTGAAGATTTTTGATACATTCTGTCAATGTGTTCTTCCCATCAAATTCAATTTACATTTTTCAATTACCCTACTTTACCCTTGATAATGGTCGTCCTCATCTCGGGGACGATCCATACCAAATGGTATGCATTATTTGATGCATATTCAATGTATTTGTTTTTAATAGAATAGATTCAGATTGTCCCATGTATTGGTCTTTAAGTGATAGGCAGTGTAGTGTGGGTTTCTCAACTTCCACAACTGACTTTAGTATCAGGTCACTGACTCCTATTGGGGGCCTGGTCTACCGGACCTTCAAAGACTAAATTTTTTTTAGCTGGACGGTTTTGCCCCACTTTCCCCCTAATACTACTGTTTTAAATTAATATTAATTTGACTTTTACCACTCAGATATCAAGATCTCCCTCAGACCAGGCAAAACAACCCAATCTGAACGATCATCGATGACCAAATCAGAATCATAAGATTCCCATTAGATCTGCCTCACGCTCAGGAGAACTTGATACGAGTTCCTCATCGTGGTAAAAGTGAACTCAAAATTTGAGATTTAGATGAGAAATACATACTACAGAAAAGATCCTGTCAAGTATGATTTCGGTTTGACCATTCCAACGGCCAACTATATATACCAACCAACGCACAAAACTCAAACGAGAGTTGCTGAAAAGTAGCGTCAAAAGACTGCTGGCGCTATCTGCCATGTATGTATGGATACAGCACTTCTTGACCACAAAATCGAAGCTTCTATGTTTCGACTAAAGATGCCGCTAGTCATACCAAATACCTTGCAAGTCTACATTTATTCAATAATTCTTACTTCAATAACAAGTTTAAATAAATATGTTATTGCTTTATAATGATTTTAGACTTGTTTCATCTGATTAACTAATTAGTATCACATGGAAATTGTTATAATGTTCATAAAACGCGATTAAAGTTTGGGATGTTCCCAGTTCTCGCCAGAGTTTTGTGTGTTGGAAGAATTGGGTGCTCTTCAGTTGGTCATCAGAGTTAACTTTGCGCAGTGGCGATATCGTAACCAATGAAGTTCTACTGAGGTGCGATTATTGCTAATTGAAAACTTTTACCAATACCCCGCCTTGTGGACGTGAAATACCGTCCGCTCTGGCAATTTTTGAAAGCCCTAACGAGGGCTCCCTATTATAACCAACAAAGTGTTACTGTAGATATAATTCTTATTATAACTATTTATAAAATTATATATTTTAATTGTAAATTACAATTATTATATAATAATTCTTATTAGTTGATAGAACTAATTTACCAAATTAGAACTAAATAATACTAATAAAACTATCTAACTAATACTATAGAACTAAATTTACCGTAATATTCCAGAATTCCACAAAGTCTGAATATAGTCACCATCGAGACCGATGCATTTCCGTCTCGAAAAGAAATTCTTGAGTTCCTCTAAAGTTAATCTTTGATATGAATTAGACCATTCTTTCTAGAACCAGCAAGCAAAATTAGTGAAAGTAAAGGCCTATGGCTATGTAGGCCTAAAAGTAAATTCGTAGGCCTATGGCTTTTGTTGGTGGGACCCTTGCAGGAAGGTCTCACCTCGCCTGAATACATATTGTACATTTCATAATTATAAGCTGTCAATTAGCCTTACGACTGTCATACTTCAGCCGACAATTTAACGTGCCCATCCGAAAACACGAGAGTGATCTGAGTGGTTAAAAAATTAGCTAGCCAAGCACCTCAAGCCAAAAGAGCAAATTTTCACATTTGATAATAAATGAAATATATTTTTAAAATAGGATCGTCCTAATTTTGAAATTAAACGTTGAGTAGGTACTACTAAAAATTGTCTTTATAACTGCAATCTATAATCTATTTAAAAAAATAAATAAGAACCAAGAGTAGAGAAATCTATTTTCAGGATGTATGTGTACCGTCAGAGACAAGAATAATATTAATTACTACTTATTATTACTTACTTATCCTTCATCTATGGTACCGTGTACAATTCAACTCATTTCTGACATTCTACAGTGTATTTGGAATGATGGAAGATGACATAAATAAATTGATTGATAAGGACCGGGACAGCGCGAACGCAGTCCCGACTACCAAAAATTATGCGCCCGAGATGCCCACATTTGGACCGCCGTGAAGCTGGCCCCACCATATCGAGCCCAAAATTAGAAACAAAAAAAAATTGAAACCAAAAATTGAAACTTGATTATTCTGGAAGCCCAAAAAAGCCCTAAATATTGGCATAAATATGTTTCAAATTTTGGACTCGATATGGTGGGGCAAGCTTCACGGCGGTCAGCTGCAACTGTCTACAACGTTGATGGAAGGATACATTTTCAAGATATTCGATGTTTTTGAACGGGTAGTATTATAGTCAACTGTCTACTAACGTTAATGAAAAGACACATTTTCAAGATGTTCGATGTTTTTGAACGGGTAATATTATAGTCTACAAGACAGCTGATATGATGAATTATTCTAAAGTCTGATTTTTACGGTAATATTGGCGTTCAAAGGAGACTCCTTTTCCTTTTGTATTATCCTTAAAATGACAAATTTTCAAAAACATTGTATATACGTCGACGCGCAATTTGAAAAGGAACATACCTGTCAAATTTCATGAAAATCTATTACCGCGTTTCGCCGTAAATGCGCAACATATAAACTATAAACATATAAACATATAAACATATAAACATATAAACATAAAACATATAAACATATAAACATATAAACATATAAACATAAAACATATAAACATATAAAATATAAACATATAAACATATAAACATAGAAACATATAAACATATAAACATATAAACATATAAACATAAAACCATATAAAACATATAAACATATAAACATATAAACATATAAACATATAACATATAAACATAATAAACATATAAACATATAAACATATAAACATATGAACATATAAACATATAAACATAAAACATATAAACATATAAACATATAAACATATAAAATATAAACATATAAAATATAAACATATAAACATATAAACATTTAAACATTAAGAGGAATGGCAAACCGTCGACTTGAATCTTAGACCTCACTTCGCTCGGTCAATAAGATATTATGAAAACTCTTCAGGATATGGAAAGTAATAAATTGTGAAGTTACATTTCTATTATCTGGCCCCATGATTATTCAATAAATTGCCGCCACAATAAAGACAAAAAATCAATCAGAAATGCTTCAAGTTAGAGCTTAAAAAATTCCTTTTTTCTACTGATATTAACTCAGAATTGGCATTGCTTTTGAATGCAGTTTAGTATTGATCCTGAATATGTACCAGTAGGTACCAGTCTCATATGTTATGAGAAATGATTATTATTATTATTCTATTCATGTTAATAATATTATATATTGTAGAAATTATTGTTTTCAAAATGTGTAAATGAGTGCATTGAGTACATCGGTAGTGTTCCCAAAAGAAAGGAAGCAATCAGTTTTTGTTTATTGAATCTATTTCTATTATCATTGGCTAAGAATTTGAGATTATATTCCTTTCAATTGTTTTATGTGTTAGTATTGTTGTATGTAAATATATGTTTGAATAGCTTATGCTTGTAGACTACAGCAGTAGAAAGTCAACTTTTTCTTTCTTGTATTGTGTCTATTGTTGTGATGACTTCTCCTCTAAACACGGACTTGTTCCATATAAGAGGGAGTAATTCTCAGGAAATATATTGTAAAATGTACTTTCTGGAAATAAATTGAATTATAATTTATGTTAATATCGCATGAATTGTGATCTATAATCAAATAATAAAACATTAAGCATGTTAATTTCC
Source organism: Nilaparvata lugens (assembly GCF_014356525.2). Lineage (NCBI taxonomy): Eukaryota > Metazoa > Arthropoda > Insecta > Hemiptera > Delphacidae > Nilaparvata > Nilaparvata lugens. The sequence goes on from NC_052509.1 coordinate 54,264,368, forward strand.
AGTGAATCATTCGATTCTATAGATTTTCAAATTTAATTCACAATTAGTTTTCAATCAGTTTTTCAGGTTTCTAATCTTCTGCCAAATGGGATTTTTTCACAATTTGAATTTTTATTTTTCGCAATTTATATAATTATTTAATTTCACAATCACATCATTAAATCAATTTTTTATACAGAATGCAAATAATTTCTCTAGATCTAGAACCACTGATCATTGTTTTGGTAAAACCATAGAGAAACAATAGCGTAAGTAGATATCCCATGGTATAGGGCGTTTATGTCACAACTTTTACTGTTATCCCAAGCCGATTACTGTCGATTATTGTTTATTTTCACTGTTTTGACCGGGTAAGAGTGTATTAACGGCACAATATGAGAGACTACCAGCGTCATAAAGCTTCACGGGAAAGAACTACGTGGGCTATAGGCTTGAGATAACAGTAAAAGTTGCGACATAAACGCCCTATGCCATGGGATATCTACTTATGCTATTGTTTCTCTATGGTAAAACCCAAATGTAGCGTAATTCAGTCCAGTATAAAATTATAATGACAGCTATTATTCATTCATTCATACAATAAGTAGGCCTGCATCATCAAAATGATAGGGAGAAAAAATAAGGTAACCTTGTGCTATTCCTCTCCCAGATTTAGATAAGGTTACACATAGTCCGAAATAGGTTAAGTCTTGTAGTTCTTCACTTCACAAAATTGTCAGTCCTTAAATATGTTAGTTCAACTATTTTGTTTTGATAAATTTCTTTTACAGTGATTCTAGTCTATTCTAAAATTTATTTTATTTACCTTCCTCACTTTAAACCTCTCCAACTGTTTTACATAAAGTATTCTTATTTAAAAGCCTACCATGCTTTCACTCTTTGCATCTTGATAAAATAAAATCCTTTAATGTCAAAAACACAAAGTGTCACAACAATGTCAAAACAATTTGCAGCAGCAACATTTATTTTTATTTTTATGTTTATTATTTATTTATTTATTTACAATGCAAATGACACTAATGTAATAAAATTGGCAGATAAAATAATAAGGTAGTCCTTGTGCTATTTTTCTTCCAAATTTATAGGTGACAAAGTCCAAGATAAAGTTAGAATTTCACGTGTACAATTTTTATAAAATGTTGGTCCAAAATAAACATTAAAACTATAAATTTTGAATTTAGATGGCTTAAATTGATAAATTAATTAGAAATATTCCACTCAATTACCACTTTTAACGAATAATATTGAGTTATTTGAGAAAATTTAAACTATTCAAGAAACACAAACTCGTAAACACATAGAACAATATTCAGATCATGCGAAATAAAGCATGAAATCAGTCATTAAAATTAGTATAAAAGAATTCATGTACATTGGGCTATAAATAGGCACCTCTTCATCAATAATACTTTCAAATACCTTCCAAAACAGTGGATTCTCATCGTTTTCACATTTTTGGGAAGAAAATTAGAAAGCCCAATTGACATAATAATTCCCAGTTTTTTGAGAGGATGTATAGTTGCACTTTTTGATTCTCAAGTTATTCAAATTCAATATCAAACAAACACACATACACCTACATAAAGATATAAAGTGAAGTCACTTAGTAATGAGTTGAAAAATGACCCTGTCTAAATTTACATAATTAGGCTATAACAAGGTAGGTAACATTAAAATAGGAAAATCTAGAATATTAAGTCCATATCTAATAAAAATCACAAGTTAATTTAATTAATTCAATTAAATAGTCGATAATTCCAATATTTTATTCTCACAAGAGATTCGTAAGACTCTTTGTTAATAATAATTTGTTATGAATGGAAATGTTTCAAATTATAATATAATTGTCACAATGTTTAAAATGCTACTCTTGATGATACAGCTAAAATTTCATACACATACATATTTTATACAGTTTAGAGCACAATACTTTGCAATTCTAAAAATTCATAAAGTGAATAAAAATGATTTCTTAGTAGCCAGCTATACACCCTCTGTTTTAATAGACCAGCTGGAGCTTCCATCCATTCTTGAGGCAGTTTGTTGAATAATATCAAGCCAACGTTTTCATAGCTGTTCTGCGACTTTGATAGCCTACAAAAAGGTGTATTAATTGTTCTATTACTTCTTGTATTGTAGAGATTTATATCTTTCCAGAGCTGGTGTTCATTCAAATTTTTCTTTGTGTACAGCAGAACAGAGTAAATGTACAGATTTATTACAGTTTGAATTTTATATTTAATAAACAATGGCCTATTATTCTCTCGTGCATCATTGACCGAGCGAAGTAAGGTCTAAGATTCAAGTTGACGGTTTGGCATTTCTCTTAATATTCAAATGTTTTTATGTTTATATGTTGCGCATTTACGGCCAAACGAGGTAATAGATTTTCATGAAATTTGACAGGTATGTTCCTTTCTCAGTTGCGCGTCGACTTTTATAGAAGGTTTTTTGCATTTCAAGGATAATATAAAAGGAAATAGGAGCCTCCTTCATACGCCAATATTAGAGTAAAAATCAGACTATAGAATTATTCATCATAAATCAGCTGACAAGTGATTACACAGATGTGTGGAGAAGCCAGTCTATTGCTGTTTTTCCATAAGGTCTATAGTTTCAATCAGGTACTTGTGGATGAGAATACTGCGTGAGGTCTACTGTTCACAGAGCTACTAGTACTCAAGTACATTGCGATTGACCTCATATTGACAGATATTCCTCTTCATCTGAAACAAATAAAAATTCCTCTTTAAACACAAAATATTATTCTCATCTTCAGTAGAAAAGATGGACGCAAAAATAACATACATCACTGACACAGTGATCGCGAGAACAGAAAAGCACCGTGTCTTGAAGGCCACTGCATGATGTAATTGTTGCTTATAGCTTACAGTATAGCAACAACAATCACGTGACTATATGTGTGCTTGGAGGCTTGGTCTTGGCTTACAAACGAGAGTTAGCAGATAAGCAGTTATCACTCACAGATTTCTCATGCAAAGCTTTTTAAAACCGTGTACTTCGCTCATAAGCTTTGTTCAATTGTAAAAGGAAAACAATTAGGCCTCACTGAACAGAGAAAATGGTATTGTTGTGATTTTAAATAGCGAAAGAAATAGTTTTTGAATGATCATAGGATTTGAGAGTTGGAGATTTACTAGTAAATTCATGTGATGTGGTCATATGTAGTTGAGGAAAATACATTAACCATACACGAAACTAAATGGCTCATAAAGATAGGAGAGAAGTTTCATTCAACTTTGAAAATATATTCTTTGAAATAAGCTCAGAACAATGAATTCTTTCAATTGATATGCCATGGTCACAATGGAGTGTGGATAGTAATAATTGACCGAGCGAAGTGAGGTCTAAGAATCAAGTCGACGGTTTGGCATTTCTCTTAATGTTTAAATGTTTATATGTTGCGCATTCACGGCGAAACGCGGTAATAGATTTTCATGAAATTCTACAGGTATGTTCCTTTTTTAATTGCGCGTCGACGTATATACAAGGTTTTTGGAAATGTTGCTTTTCAAGGATAATATAAAAGGAAAAGGGAGCCTCTTCATACGCCAATATTAGAGTAAAAATCAGACTATAGAATTATTCATCATAAATCAGCTGACAAGTGATTACACAGATGTATGGAGAAGCCAGTCTATTGCTGTATTTCCATAAGGTCTATAGTTTCAATCAGGTACTTGCGGATGATAATACTGCGTGAGGTCTACTGTTCACAGAACTACTATAGTAAGGTCCACGTTATAATGACAGTGGATAAAGATAGAAAAATAGCGATGCCGATTCTCTGAATTAATTAATTATATTTCTACACTGTCAAAAACATAATTGGCATCGTTGTGGACCTAGAAATGGATAGTACCACCGGATACTAGTACAAGGATATCAAAACCAAAGTTAATCAAATACTGTCATTATAACGTGGACCTCACTATAGTATACTGATAGTCAGAAACCTTTGACACTAAAACCATAGAATAAGATTGGTAGGCATTGTCCATGTTGTTTTATTAATTATTAATTCATTCATTTACATTTGATGATACACAAATCGAACACATGATTAGAAAAGGACCAACAGGCCAAGCCCAAAACTGCTCCCTTTTCGAATTTTGATAAAGGTATGTCCAAAAAGTGTAGCTTATGTTGCTTCACTTTATCAATTTGAATAGAATTTCGAGTCCAGAAAGATACAAACCAAAATTTAAAATTTACTTGTATTGAAAACCGAAAAGAATAGAGATATTAAAAATATAGATCATCAGCTGTTCTTAGTGAAAATTTGTGTGTATTTTTGGCTTCAAAATTCATAAAATAACTTAATTAATACAATGTGCAGTGATAATTAAGTGTAATATTTAACTATAATTTGGTGTTTTAATTTTTCTAAATTTAAAATTTGCATCTCATATTTATTTTTGGACGAAAGTTGAGCTTGAACTTCTTACTGAAGAAACATAACCTATTTTTGGACATGTAATCAAAATTTGGGAATGGAATAGTTTTGGGCCAAGCCTGTTGTTCCTTCCCAATCATATTTATATGATTTGTTATTGTATCCACGTATAAATAAATAAATAAATAATAAAATAAAAATATTGCACCAAACATGTATTTCCTGTATTCATGAGTGCGTTTGGGCTGTTATGCCTATTGCACCCCTAGATTTTTTGTAAGAATAAATAAATAAATAACCTGTAATTTTAAAAGTATTGAATTATTTCGAAATTAAGAAAACAAAATCAAACTCACTCCTAAAATCACATCTTAATTTTAATGTACTAGTACATCGTCATTATCTATTATCTATAGTCTATTGTTATCATTAGATACAATCTAGTAACTGTAAAGAATAATAATAATTCCAAATTATTTGTGCTGTGTACAATAATTATTGGTCAAATCATTCATAATATCATATTATTGTATTTATTCATGAATTTTGTTGTTGGTTATCCATCTTGTTTTCACTATTATTATTACTATTAAATTTTGTAAAACTTTAAAGTGGAAAAACACTCACATTCTTTGATGTGGCTTCCTTGTATATAAGAAATCAAATATTCTTAATAAATCAAATCATTCTTTGATGCCTCATCAAAGAATGTGAGTGTTTTTTTCACTTTAAAGTTTTACAAAATTTAATAGTAATGTTTATGAATTGCCATCTATACATTCTGATGAACTATTATCATCTCAATTATTGATTTATTTGATTTCTTATATACAAGGAAGCGTTTTCTGAATGTTTTTGAATGATTGAAATATTCTTAATTTGTTTGTATAAAATATAAATGTTAATTTGAATAATCATGCAAGAAAGAGTTAGTCCTGCCTCTTTATTTTTGTAAAATTATTCTATGAATAATGAATTCTATTTCCAACATAAAAAGAAATTTCACAAACACTTTTTGTAAATTAACTGACCACTACTTCAAAAGTGAACGTGGCCAGTGAGTAATTGAGCTATTGTAATTTAAGTTATTTGATGAGTGTATTGTTGAATGTAAAAATAAAACAAAATAAAATAAATGAATACAGATTGTATTGCTCAGTTCAATAAGTAGAACTGAAGAGGATACATACTAAAGAAGTTTACATACTGGTATAGATTATATATTTTTCTATGTTGGAACTTATTTTTCTTTAGACAATTTTTGTATCATTCTCCTGAATTATACGGTAACTAATTTATCCTGATTGCTCCTGTAATCGAGGTACCGGTAGACTATTATCAGAGACAAATATTAATCTAGGTAAAAGGTATCTCTACATGCTATAATTAAATAGGTAGTCTAATTTTTAAAAGTTGTCAATTCTCTCAAATCGGTTCTCAATAATTATTTTTCTCCATACTCTTTTAATATATTAGAGGTATAGTATACCTTTAAATAAAACCTTTTTTTCATTTATTGAGGAGTTATAAAATCTGAATGGATTATCAAGTTTCTCCAGAGGTCTACAAAATGAATGTAGGCCAAAAATATCTTCAACATTATCACACAAGAATAAAAAATAGCTTCTAATCGCCTAGCTTGCTGAACAAGCTGGCAAATTTTAATCACATAAAATTCCCACATTTAGTTGAAATCATGCAGGTTACTTGAGAATTATTCCTTCTGAGAAGTAGAGTACAATTCATTCTCTTGTATCATGAGGGTTTTTGAGATTAAGTTACAGAAAGATTAGGTGAATCATTCTATTCACATGATATTTTGAAGTATATCAGATTACACCATAATATAGGATTAGCACATAATCTTTTACCGTATCATTAATCTACAAGTCACAAAATTCGTTACAAGTAGATTTCCATTGCATACTTTTTCAGCAACCTGGCAATTAGATTTAGTTGCAAAGTGGATATTCAGTATTTAATTGATTTTATATGCAGGCCTACTTTATAAATTTCCATAACTTGTGAATAAAACACTATTTGATTCGATTTGAAACTAATTGTTCCCTGGAAAATTGTAAACAGCTCAAGAAAAATGGTAAGAATATTTAAATTGCTAATTTACCAAAATTATTGTTTACTATTGATTGAAATTGAAGTACAGTTTGTAATTGACTTCTAAAGCCATGAATACTCCTGCTAATACTTCTAAGTACTTCAACATCATAAGAGAGACTTTAATTCACACAATGCTACAGAATATAATAGATTAGAGTTTTATTTTTGCACACAATAGTATACAATAAAATAAAAACTAACTTTGTAAACTAAATCAGGCATACTTAACATGATATAAAAGGAAGAAAATTTCCTGAATAATAAACTCAATTTCAATTACAAAAATTCTCACCAAAAATCATATTGTAATAAAAGCTGTAGTATATTAATGAACTATGAACATGATAATATACTGTATGAGTGATTATGCAAATGATATTCATAATGAATTCATGAATTCATAATTTAGGTACATTTTAATTGAGTATCCATAAACTGATAATCAAATACATATGTATATGAAACGAATATGATAAAAGTCTATTGAGTTGACAAGAAATATGATTGATTTAAAGTACACCATGTAGTGCAGATATAAACGGTAACCCTATGAAATAGAATAGTTTTGTGTCAGTGTGTCAAAGTCACCAAAATTATTATACATTATTAGAAAGAAAACCGAGTTAAGCAATGAGTTAACACTGAGTCATTAAATGAGTTGAAGCTGTAATCCTCTAGCCTATATTTTGTAATATTTCTATTGATGTATTATAATAAATAAATAAACAGTAACTACTGATATAAAAAATAATCAATCACTCACATTCTGACTTCATTGGATATAATATTTTCTCATCGATTCACAACTTCAATAACCAACAATATCGATTTCAATAATCAAAAATGTTCCTTCAAAAGCAATGTAAGCTTCTTAGCCACCCACGCAGAGGGATGAAAAAAGTAGAAATCTATACGCTCAGAAATGACTGCGTTCAGGATTATTCTATGATAGGGATTATAAGTTTTCCATTACTTGCTAAGAAAACACTGTTGCCTTTCTAATCCTTTTCCCCAGAAAAAGCGTTTCAAAGTTCTCTGGATTTGCCACTGTTTTTCCAGTATTCATTTGTTCTCTCTTTCTCTCTCTCTGCTCTTTATTTTTCTCTCTCCTTCTTTCTTTTTGTGTCCATCCATACTTCTCCCTATCTCTCTCTCTGCTCTTTATTTTTCTCTCTCTTTCTTTTTGTGTCCATCCATACTTCTCCCAATAACACGGAAACTTTATCCAATTCTTTGCCGATTTTGCCGGCAATCTTACTTATTCTGAACAGCATTCTACGATACCTTAATCTGCCAAACTTCCCGAGATCCATTCAGGACTTCATACTTTACTTGCCCAAGCTACTTGATATAAGTTGGAGTAGTTTCTTGGCTTACTATATAATCTTATCGATATTCTGGTTTGCTACTATAGCAGTGAGGCCCACGTTATAATGGCATATTTGGTTAACATTGGTGTTGCTATCCTTGTCTATCATTCGACAAAGTAGATAGCGCTATCCTTTACAATATATCATATATATCGATATTCTGGTTCAGTACTATAGTGAGGTCCACGTTATAATGGCAGTATTGATGAACATAGGTGCTGCTATCCTTGTCTATCATTTTCAACAAAGCGGATACCGCTATCTCTTTCTCGCTTTGCTCTGTTGACAGATCGTCTTCTAACAATGCAGAATTAATTATTAATTTAAAAAATATTTCATCTTAATTATGAAAATTTATTATGAAACTATTTAGAAATATAATTTATCGCTTAATAAAATATAATTGATCATTTCAAACGAGAATGAACAGGTTATATTGCATTAATAAACCTGTATCAGGTACCGTCTGTAGAAGGCATTGACAAGACAGAGGATCGGCAACGTTTTTCTTCTAGCTTTCTCCACTGCCATAATAACGTGGACCTCACTAATAGGTGTTGGTTTACTAGAATATATCGGTGAGAAGTTCTGTTTCAGAAAGGACCTCTGTTTCCCAGTTGAACAAGCAGAATTTAAAAAGTGGACCTGACTATAGACAAAAATTATGTTTAAAAAATGTTATCTTACAACACATCCATCATCACTGACATTTATGACTCCATCACATGACCTGGAATCTGGTGTCAACTATGCAAGTAGAAAGTTTCTACAAGGTTCAAAGTATATGGAAAACAATTAGAAGACAACTAAATATAATCAGTGGGCTCTCGCCCTGGTTTGCATAGACAGTCTGCCCTTTTTTACATATTGTGCAATCAAATAGTATGAAAAGTTGAACAACTGTTCATTTAAATATTTCTGAAAATCTTCACCTTTCATAATCATCTGCATAATGTCATCTTTTAGCTTTTGGTGAGAAGCTAAATTTTTTTCATCAAGTTTCTTTTGCACCTCAGCAAACATAATATTGAATGTTGATTCTAGATCAACTACTTTCAAATTATAATCTTGCCTGTTAATAAAGTCTCAAAATTTTGAGACTTTGGCATACAATGCGACTTGGAAAAAGAAGAAGAAGAATTGGAGAAGGAGGCAGCAAGAATTAAGGAGGAGGAGAAGGGTAAAGAAGAATGGGACAGGAAAAATGATGACATTGATTTTGCTGTAGTCGAGTTTCATTTTTTCAAAAGTGATGATAATTTTATCATTATTAAAGAGGTAGCCATAATCGATTACAAACTACAACATATTGTGCTACACTTTAAATCACCATTTCCGAAAACATTACTGAGTAGAAAAATGTACCGTGATGTGAGCTGACTTGAACATAACTATCATAAAATTAGATGGGACCAAGGCGACTTAATTTACACTGACGCGCTGCGTGCTCATATTTGCAAAATTATACCACAATCTAAACAAAGGGAAGAAAAAGCGCAGTTTTTGAAAAGGTTACACGACATGTGCTTACTATGCCAGAGGATATTCAAAAACCAGACTATACAATGTTTGAAAATTCTTGGTGTTTTAGTGTATGCAAAATTCATAACAAATCGTCCAATGCTCGGTGTGCTCTTTTCAGTGCGTATCATTTTTGACAATCTTGATGTGTAACAAGCAAACAAAGGAGAATAGTGCTGCTTCAATGCCTACAAACAATATGAGTTCATTGAATCATAATGCTGCTGCTGATATCGATTATACATGCGAAAATAATAGAATGGAAAGTATGAAACATTGTAAACTGCTAACTAAACAACGAAGACGCAACTATGCCCAACAAGGTTTTTATTTTGATGGGGAAAGCATACTGTGTGTTTATTGTGGATTTGATTTGATTTCACATAAAGCGAGAGTATGCAGTCTGACCTGTAGCGAAAATGTAGGTGGTGGAAGGGAGAAGCGAAAAGCAATAAATTTCACTGTTCTAGTACCACTCATTTAGTGTACCTTCGGTAGCAGCAGCAGCAGATTGAAGAGCTATAATGAATCCACAAACTTGGTCTTATGCGCCAGAATGTTTAGAAATTAAATTACAAAACTACATTGAATGGTATGATTTGTGTCAAAAAGCAATAGAGGACAAAAAACAGTAGTATTGCTAGACAATTGAAAGCAATATTCTAAATACAGTTAATATTAACGATATCAGTGATTACTTAGCTTATTACAGACCCTTTAGTTTGAATGTAAACAAGCTAATAAGAATTGAAGAAGAATTTTAAGATCACTAGAGGTGAACAGAGGAGAAGAAGATGCGACAACTAGCTGTAAAGAAGAGGTGAACCGGAGAAGAAAGGAATGCGCCTACATGTAAAGAAGAAGAAGAAGAAGATGCGACTAGCCGTAAAGAAGAGGTGAACAGCGGAGAAGAAAGGAATGCGGCTACATGTAAAGAAGAAGAAGAAGAAGGTAGAAAGCGAGAGTGCGTGTAAAGGTGAGAGACACATTGGCGGGAAGTCAACAGAAGGAAAGGTGTGAGGAGGCGTGGCGGAGGGGTAACGAGTCAACAGAAGGAATGTGGAAGGAGTCGACAGGAAACGGAATGGGTTGTAGGGGGCTGACGGCTTAACAGGTTTGCTCAGTCTTCACCGACAACCCACATTGAAGCAAGCATATAGCTTTGTTACTCTTGCACTCGATCGCGCGCGCGGTACTTTCTGTATTATGGGATCACCATCTACAGAGAAGCAACACTGGAAATGATAGACTTTTTAGTATGAAGTCATTCAATATATTTCGAAAACTGAATATCCAACGGTCTCACTCAAAGATCTTGACCATGATTTGTGGTACCGTGTTGTACACGCTAGATTGGTGAGAACACAGCAGGACAGCGAATCATATGAGGTTATACGATCATGACAGCAAGGGTGACTATTATTGCGAAGTTTACTTACCTGAGAAATTCTGAGTGTATTGAATCTTCAAACACTTGAGGATTTCAACAACAAAAACTCTATCTGAAGTGTGTACAGCGAGAAGTAAATCGCCTCTGTTCTTCTAGAAGAAGAAAGGAATATATGAAAAAAAATAAAAAAAATAAAAAAAAAACCCATTCCCATCATTGATTGTGCAATAGGCCTAATGTTGATTAATACTTTGTATTGAATAACTAAGTGACATTCAATTACAGTTTTCTCAATATGGGGATAGCACATTAAAAAAAGCGCCACCATTCCTTTTACAGCATAGTGTGGGGAAAATAACAATTCTCATGAAATGTAATTTTTTCATTCTTCCTGTGGTGGTGGAAAAAAGGAACATGCACTATATTGTTTTGCAATAGGCCTAATGTTGATTAACACTTTGTAATGAATAACTATAGTAGTATGTAGAATAGATTAGCCTATCTATTCTACATCCTATTATAGCAACATTCATTAGAGTTTTCTCAATATGGGGAAAGCACATTAAAAAAAGCGCCACCATTCCTTTTACAGCATATGTGGGGAAAATGACATCTCATACGAACAAATATGAAATGTAATTTTTTCATTCTTCCTGTGGTGGAGGAAAACAAGGAACATTTATTGTAGTTTAATTTGCGCCAAACTTTGAACGCTAGTAGTGTAGTTTGAGAGTTTAGCACTAGTAGTGTAGTTGAGAGTTTAGCGCTAGTAGTGTAGTTTGAGAGTTTAGATATCTGTGATTTTAAAGATTTTAAATGTGGGGATATTTTTAATATGCTAATTGGCACCACTTAATTGCTGAAGCAGGTGTGACTGGGGCAGATGTTTTTGACAGTTGCAAACACCTGCTACAACAAAGATGGCCGTCGGGGGCACTTCCTGGGTAGGGGAACCTCTTCCTATTGGTTGGGGGCGGGGACTTTGGTGGGGGATGACTGGGGCAGATGTTTTTGACAGAACACCTGCTACAACAAAGATGGCTGACACTTCCTGGGGAACCTCTTCCTATTGGTTGGGGCGGGGACTTTGGTGGGGGACAAAATGGCCGACACTAGGGAAGGGGGGGTGGAGGGGAAGGAGACCACCATTTTGGCCACGCCCCCAGCAATAGGAAGCAAGGGGCGGGGCCAAAATGGCGGACTGGGGGGCGTGGCCACGCCCCTTGATTCCTATTGGCTGGGGGCGGGGCCAAAATGGCCGACTGGGGCAGGGGGGGTGGAGGGGGAGGCCACACCCCTCGATTTCTATTGGATAGGCAGCTCTCTCAAAACACCACTACTAGAGGAGAAAGATAGGAGAACAGTGTCGTCGATTTTCTGCCTTGCCACTGTTAGATGATGTGAAGAAAAGGCTCTGAGGAGGCTCGAATAGGTTCCAAACTATAGTGAGGTCCGAGGATAGTATACAGCTATGTACTAGCTTGTCTTTTTATTATCTTTGAGTTATCTTCGTATCATATTTGTATCACCTCCCTATAAATAGTGAGGTCCACGTTATAATTACAGTATTTGGTAACAGTGGTGTTGCTATCCTTGTCTATCATTCAACAAAGCAGATTACGCTTCCCTTTTTTAGCTCCACAATTCTGCCAAATCGTTTTTAACAACGTAGACGTATGATTAATTAACCAAATCTTCAATCTCAATTATTAACAGTTTTTATTCAATAATTTTGTAATAGAAACATGATTCTCGCCGGCAAAAGGCCCCTTCCCGTCCTTGTGACTTAAGATACTATTACAATTATTGAATAAAGACTGTTAATATCTTAATTATTGAGATTGGACATTTGGTTGATTAATTATATTCGAGCAATGATTATATTAATTAATTAATTATATAATTTATTAATTATATTCGAATTTTATTCGAGCACTGCAAAAGACATTCACGTCCAAGTAGCCCACATTATTTTTTTGTCATAATAATCTAGAAAAGAATAATAGAGAAACAGAAAACATTACCCGCTTGTGCTAACATTACTACAATGTATTCTTTAAACATAACCTAGTTTACAAATTTCGAATCAGGAATTTCTTGATTGTAGTTGACAAAAGTTCCACCTGGAGCGCTAAAAGGCGGTTTTTGTACCAGTTTTGCTGTTCCAAATTCGGAACTAGGAAATATACTCGATTGTAAAGAAAACATATGATTTTATTCATATGATAGTATGCTGTAATGAGAATCTGTTTACCGGCTTGATTTCATGGATGTAAAACAGCTCAAATTGAATGACTATGACAAAAAATATATTTTCTATATATTTATATATAAAAAATATATTATATATATTTTCTTGACGAATATGGAATATAACTCATTATTCCAAAGAAGAATGAACAATATTAATATTACATCAGATATACCGGTATCAGCTATCCTCTATAGAATGCAGTGGCAAGTCAGAGAATCGGCAACGCTGTCTCCTATCTTTCTCCACTGCCATTATAACGTGGACCTCACTCAAGCTAGTACATAGCTGTATACTATCCTTGGACCTCACTATAGTTTGGAACCTATTCGAGCCTCTTTAGAGCCTTTTCTTCACATCATCAAACAGTGGCAAGGCAGAAAATCGGCAACGCTGTCTCCTATATTTCTCCACTGCCATTATAACGTGGACCTCACTCAAGGCTGGTATATAGCTGTATACTATCCTTGGACCTCACTATAGTTTAGAACCTCTCGAGCCTCCTTAGAGCCTTTTCTTCACTTCATCTAACAGTGGCAAGGCAGAAAATCGGCAACGCTGTTTTCCTATCTTTCTCCACTGTCATAATAACGCAGACCTCACTCAAGGCTGGTATATAGCTGTATACTATCCTTGGACCTCACTCTATAGTTTAGAGCTTTTCGAGCTCCCTTAGAGCCTTTTCTTCACATCATCTAACAGTGGCAAGGCAGAAAATCGACGACACTGTTCTCCTATCTTTCTCCACTGCCATTATAACGTGGACGCCACTCAAGCTAGATTATAACTGTATCCTAGGACCTCACTATAATTTAGAACCTTTTCGAGCCTTCTAAGAGCCTTTTCTTCACTAATTTAGAACCTTTTGGAGCCTTCTCAGAGCCTTTACTGATCGCGAACATGTCCCAACATTTATGCAAATGGACTCGAAAGAATGAACATTGGCTGAATTCATTAGCACTTAGCCCATTCCGAAACTGGTTTCAATGAAGTGAGTAAGTGAGAAGTAAAGTTACAGAGGCGCACTTAAGTGTTAAGCACATGAACGCTTTCACCTGTTTGCGAGTGTTGATTGAGAGCTTCAAAAAATGTAAAAAGGCGAAAACTTTGTTAGCACTTGTTAAGAAGGCTGGAATTCTAATGTGTTAATCAACCATGGTAGGTGTTCGTTCACTAGAATAAACATATCGTTGAGAAGTTCTGTTTCAAAAAGAACCTCTGTTTCCCAGCTGAACAAGTGGCATTTTAGACACAGTTTTGGATTACGATGTGGGTTAACTATAGTGAGATCCAAGTTATGATGGCAGTGTTTGATTAGCAATGGTATTGCTATCCTTGTCTATCATTCAACAAAGCGGATTGCGCTATCTCTTTCTTGCTTTAACAATGTATAATTAATAATCAATTAACAGAATATCTCATATTAATGATGTAAATATTGAAAAATATAATTTCTAGCTTAATAAAATAATATCGGGGCACCGAGCTTCGTTCGTTATTTATTTATTGACTTTTGATAAACCGAAAACAAAATTCTTTTAAGATGATTGGGGAAGTACTAACAGGCACAGCACAAAACTGTTTCTTTCCCGAATTTTGATTTATACACTATAAATAGTCCAGAAAGTAGGTTATGTTCCACACACTTGAATATTCAGGTTCAATTTTCTGTTCAAACATTTGAAAACAAAAAAATTATAATTTAGATTATATACAAACTGAATTGAATAACAAAATAACACTCACTAATCACTTGAAATTGTCAAATAATGATCAACTTTGAAAATTATGATATACTCTAGTTCAGGAGGATTATCATGTCATGTCAACAAATCAGATTATGTTCATCAAGGAGAAGAAGAAAAGAAGAAGAAGAAGAAGAAGAAGAAGAAGAAGAAGAAGAAGAAAGAAGAAGAAGAAGAAAAGAAGAAGAAGAAGAGAAGAAGAAGAAGAAAAGAAGAAGATGATGATTAGTGAGTAAATAAGTGGATATACTACCGAATACTTCTCTCATATCCAAGCATCTTCATTACAACATGGTTTGTAGATGAATCAAATCATTTCTCACAATAATTTATTATCATTTATTTGAATCGAATCTATCCAAATAAAGAATTGGTATAAGGTATTTTAATAGGGTGACTGTCCAATGATTGTAGAAAATAACTAGGTAGTACCCAGCAAGTAATATTTTCAAAACTATATTTTCAAAAATAACCACAGAGTAACTAGAACATTTGTAATATGTTTAAAGCTATATTTTGAGGAATATTACAAGGGTAATATTTATTTTCCATTATTAAAGAATTGGAAAATCAGCAAGTTAATAAGTATACACTATCGCACAGTTTTCAGTATATCCTCGTATCAAGCATTAAGAAACTCCACCTACATAGGACGACTATTATTCTCAATCCTATTATATTAAGCGAGCAATTTATGTATTTATATATCTGTTATTTTTATATCTGGTTATTTTATATCTGGTTATTTATATTTAACGGATCTCGAAAACGGCTCTAACGATTTCCACGAAATTTGGAACATAGTAGGTTTATGATATAAAAATTCGATCGACTAGGTCTCATCCCTGGGAAAACTCGCTGAACGACATTAAAAGGATAATTCATCCCTGGAAAAACAGCTGAGACTTTCGTCGAGACGCACTCGGTCTGAGGAAAATCAAAATATCTCATCCCCGAAATTCATAAGCTGACGTATAGCCAGCTGTAAAATATAAACACGATCATTTTAGAGAATTGTGTTCTGTTTATCAATAGATAAAAATAACGAGCGAAGCTCGGTGCCCCGATATTCAAGTTATAAATTAAATAATCTTACGTAGGTATAACACTTTGGATCTGACTCCTATTCACGGACAAAGACCAGTAACATACTGTACTTTCTGTGAGTAGTATCTTGTTCACTTATTGTAACTTGTGTTATACTTTAGTTAATATTTTGTATGAATTTCCAGTGAATAAATTTGATTTGATTTGAAAAAGGACTACTTTTTTCCTATAATTGAAGAAATAGGAATCAGTAATTGAATAAGTTGATAATAATGCACAGTTTCCAGTAGGCCTATTCTCGTATCAAGCATTACAAACTCCACCTACAAGAGACTTCTATTATTCTCAATGAGAATGATTCAGCGCAACAACTAACTTACTTATTCTTCAAGCGAATAATAGATAATGTCCAAAGATTCTCATAGTTAGTTTCTTTTTTATCACACGTGAACAGGAAATACGTAATACGCGATGGATGCATCCTATAGTGAGGTCCACGTTATAATGGCAGTATTTGTTCAACATTGGCGCTGCTATTCTTGTCTATCATTCGACAAAGCAGATAACGCTTTCCTTTTTTACCTCTGCAACGTCACCACATCGTTTTTCAACAATGTATAAATATGATTAACTAACAAAATATACAATCTTAATTATGAACATCTATTATTTAATCTTTGAAAAATATATTTCCTTGACGACTAGAATATTATTGATAATTTAAAACAAGAATGAACAGTTAATACATCAGATATACTACTGGTATCAGCTATTCTCCGGATAGTGCTATCTCTTTCTTGCTTTGCTCTGTTGCCAGATCGTCTTTTAACAATGTAGAATTAATAATTAATTAACATAATATTTCATATCAATTATAAAAATTCATTATGGAATATTATTGAAAAATATAATTTCTTGCTTGATAAAAGATATTTAATTATTTTGAACGAGAATGCAGTTGATATTACATTAATAAACGTGTATCAGCTATCCTCTATAGAAGGCAGTAGCATAATATAGATTTGGCAACGTTGCTCCTCTATCTTTCTTCACTGCCATTATAACGTGGACCTCACTATAGAAACCAAGAGGATGATAATAGCTGAATAGAATATAGATGATAGCTGAATAGGCAATACTATATACTAATCACAGTAAATTGAGATTAATTCCCAGAGGAATGCAAACTCACGAAGGCCCAGTTGCACAAAAGCCGGTTAAATTTTAATCCTGATCAACTTCACGTGAACCAAATCAGAGAAGACCATTTCAAAAAGATGGATCTACTGGAATTAATCAGGATTGAAAATAACACAGCTAAATTTTAATCCTGATCAACTTCACGTGAACCAAATCAGAGAAGACCATTTCAAAAAGATGGATCTACTGGAATTAAACAGGATTGGAAATAACCCGGCTTTTTTGCAACCGGCACTAAGTACCTGATTGAATGATTACAAAAGTTCAACAGCTGAGTCATAATTTTGACACAGTCCCACACACATGAACTCGCTCACTCACTTCCATCACCAACAGACGACAAAATAATTATTATCAGCTGTTTTTCCAAGGATGAGTAGTAATTATCCTTTAACTGTCCTTCAGCGAGTTTTCCCAGGGGTGAGAACTAGTGCAATCGAATCTATATATTATAAACCTACTATGTTCTGAATTTCGTGAGAATTGTTGGAGCCGTTTTCGAGATCCAGTGAAATACAAACATACAAATATATAAACATCTAAACATCCAAACATCTAAACATCTAAACATCTAAACATATAAACATACTAGTAGTTCTGTGAACAGAAGACCTCGCGCTCAGTAAGTTACATTGACCTGTTGTTATGTTTTCTCAAAAATTGATAAATAATTTATCAATTTAAAATGACTAGAAAAAATCCTAAATAAATATAGAGCTATCTGCTATCTGTCCTATCGTACCGTGACGTGTCGTCCCGGAATGTGAGTGTGAGCGTTGTTATCAGGTCTGGCTGCAATACTGTCTACAACGTTGATGGAAAGATACAATCTTCAAGATGTTCCATGTTTTGAACGGGTAGTATTATAGTCCACTAGACAGCTGATTTATGATGAATAATTCTATAGTCTGATTTTTACGGTAATATTGGTGTATGAAGGAGGCTCCTTTTTCCTTTTATATTATCCTTGAAATGCAAAATTTCCAAAAACCTTGTATATACGTCGACGCGCAATTTAAAAAGGAACATACCTGTCAAATTTCATGAAAATCTATTACCGCGTTTCACCGTAAATGCGCAACATATAAACATTTAAACATTAAGAGAAATGCCAAACCGTCGACTTGAATCTTAGACCTCACTTCGCTCGGTCAATAAACAGAAGTTGCTCGTTTAATAGTATAGGATACATGACGTAATATGGCATACTCCCGCAATGCAAATCCATGCGGAAAAATATGTTTTTTCTCTCAGTCATTAAGTACGAAATGCATTTAGCGTTCAAGGTTGCATTGAAAGGCTGAGTAAATTGCATGATTCATAAATGAAGCCAGCCAGCTGAAATGGCCTTCAAGCTGCATTGCTAAAAATAACGTTCATACAGAAACAACTATACAGTACTCCACTATCCATGCAAATAGAGAGGAAACTAGACTAGAGAGGAAAAAATGATGAGAGCAATCCAGCAGACCATCAGATAATTATGATATAATGTGGGTCACTTCCACATGACCAGACGACAAAAAGTAATTGTGTGACCCAGTTCTTCGGCTCTAGTATTATATTTGTATTGTGATTAGAATAATCTCATTTCCTGCGATTCCTTCATGGGATAGAGGGATCATGGAGTGGAGAAAACTATAGATTATTTCTGTCATCTCTGGAGGGATAAAACGAGATTTAAGGATACAGGGAAACAAAGAGGGATTGAGGGGTATTGATTGAGTGCTATATTTATTCTATTATATTAACTGGAACAATTTTTTGTATAATAAATATATGGTTATGTGGTTATCTGGTTATCTGGCTATGTGGTTATATGATTATATGGGTATTTATATTCATGTTCAACGGATCTCGAAAACGGCTCTAACGGTTTTCACGAAATTTGGAGCAAAGGAGGTTTATAATATGAAGATTCGATTGCACTAGGTCTCAACCATTCGATAACTTGCTGAAGGACATTAAAAGGATAAGTACGTCCTTGGAAAAACATATGGAAATTTTGTCATCTGACGATACCGTAATGAAAGAGAGTGAACGAGTGCATGTGTGTGGGATGATCCAGCTGATCTCACGAGAAGAAAAATTCAGCAAGATAAACTTATTTTCGTTTATTTCTCTTTTTTTTAGAAAACATGTTTACTTCAGAAAGTTTAAATATTGTAACTAGATGCTGTTAGTGTTGAATAGTACATAGTATATTAACAAATATGATAGCAAACATAGTATATCATTCTAAATCGAATCCATAGTATATGTATTTGTAATTAATGATGTGTTTGTTTTTTGAAGTGTATAAATTGCTATTTTGATGAGTGATAGTAGCTTAACCAAGATTTTGATTTGGGCTGTAGTACTGTATTAATTTGAGAAGTGACAAAATAAGAGAATGCATTTGTTCAAATGAAGAAAATCCTATAGTGATGTCCACGTTATAATGGCAATGTTTGATTAGCAACGGTATTGCTACTCTTGTCTATCATTCAACAAAGCGTATAGCGCTATCTCTTTCTCGCTCTGCTCTGTTGCCAGATCGTCTCTTAACAATGTAGAATTTATAATTAATTAACATTTTAATTATGAGAATTGATTATGAAATTATTGAAAAATATAATTACTTGCTTGATAAAATATAAAAATGCTTTTTTTAAACGGCAATGAACAGTTAATATTACATCAATAAACCTGTATCAGCTACCGTCTAAAGAAGGCTTTGACAAAACAGAGGATCGGCAACGTTGTTCTCCTATCTTTCTCCACTGCCGTTATAACTTGGACCTCACTATAATAATCACTGAAGAATTAGTGATAATGATATATCAAGTCGTTCCCATTCAATGATTATAATTGATGACAGTCATTGTGACTCCAAGTGGTTCCCGTTATAAAATATTTCAACCTGTAATGATTAATCAATAATTTGAATAAAAGTGATAGAATTTGTTTTTCTCAATTTGTAGCATGATATGAATTGGGAACTGTTGAACTATAGTGGGGTCCACGTTATAATGGCAGAGAAGAAAGATAGGAGAGCAACGTTGCCGATCCTCTGTCTAGTCAATGCTTTCTACAGACGGTACCTGATACAGGTTTATTGATTGTCATACATGACATCAAAACCTATTCAATTTTTGAAATATTATTTTGTGAATTGGAAATCTGGTCGCGGATTTAATTATTAAATGTAATTGATAAAGCGAGAAGATCTCCAATGTACAAAGATGAAACGTGTGTTTTATCACGATTCGTGAAGGCAATATTATGGTTTTCAGCTCCATGCTATACAAACAACAGTGAGTTGACTTTTGGTCTGTGAATCAAGGCTGCATGTGTTTTTCACATAAATAAATTTTGAATTTTTCTTTCGAGGCTAGTATTCTTTGCACCGTAAGTGAAGTTAGTTGTTGAGTTAAGGCATTGGTTACCTGAAGGATTCTGTCTTGAGAATTCAATTATAGGCTGTCGCTGTCCGGGCAGTTTAAACCTACATAATTGTATTTTCAGGATTTGAATCTTGTAGGGAAAGCTGGTGTTTTGATTCAGTCAACTGGCAGTTTTTTATACATATATATATATTTTTTAATTTAAAATCGGGAGTGCTTTAACTGGACCTTGAGGAGCAGGCCAAGGGATGTTTTAAGGTAAAGTAAGATAATATTTAATTGTACATTTTTAATTTTTCAGATCTATAATTCTAAATAGTAATTGTTGTTCTTATTATCAAAACCTGAACGGCCATTTCTTTGTATTTTTCCCACCGTTACATGATGTAATATTAACTGTTCATTCTCGTTTGAAAAAATCAATTACATTTTATCAAGCAATAAATTATATTTTCCAATAATTTCATAATGAATTCATAATTGAGATGAAATATTTTGTCAATTAATTATTAATTCTACATTGTTATAAGACGATCTGGCAACAGAGTAAAGCGAGAAAGAGATAGCGCTATCCGCTTTGTTGAATGATAGACAAGGATAGTAAGAACATTGCCAATCAAACACTGTCATCAAAACGTGGACCTCACTATAGACAATTCGTATCTTTCCAAAATATTCAAACAGGTTATCACTGATTTCATAGTAGCAGACTCTGTATGATCATGCATTGCTTTTCCAGCTCATGTCAACCTGCCATATCGTAACATTACGGGGATTGTCATTCTATCTGACGCACTGATTCTGTTCACATTTATTCCAGATTCGACAGCAGGCACTAAATGCTGGAATAGAGCTTTCCAGTCGCACAAAGGGATTTTCATTTGACATAACGAAAGGGACATGAAAAGACCCCTGGCCTTACGGTCTTAAAGCCTTTCCGGGCTTAGTCAGCTTCATAGTCAACAAGTTAAGTCTCAGAGTCTCTCTCGGCGTGTCCTCGTTCCACAATAATTATTGTCGTAATTCCTCGTTGGTTCTGATTGTACTCGTCGAATATACAGAATACATCCTTGTTAAATAAATAAATTTAAATTCAATCAATAACCTCGATGATGAATACACTCAACAAATATCCTCAAAAAATATACTCGACAAATAATATCTCTGATCAATTAGCTCGATGAATATGCTCGACTAATATATTAATATCGAGTACCGAGCTTCGCTCTGGAATAGACAAGCATAAAGAATTTATTACGAAAGAATAAATTGTAATAACGTTCATACAGAAATGTTCTATCCAATCACAGTAAATTGAGATTAATTCACAGAGGAATGCAAAAATTTCCCTCACAAAGGCCTACTTGCACAATAGCCGGTTAAATTTTAATCCTGATCAACTTCACGTGAACCAAATCAGAGGAGACCATTTCAAGAAGATGGATCTACTGGAATTAATCAGGATTGGAAATAACCCGGCTTTTTTGCAACCGGCACTAAGTACCTGATTGAATGATTACAAAAGTTCAACAGCTGAGTCATAATTTTGACACAGTCCCACACACATGAACCCGTTCACTCACTTCCATCACCAACAGACGAGGAAATAATTATTAACAGCTGTTTTTCCAAGGATGAATGATAATTATCCTTTAAATGTCCTTCAGCGAGTTTTCCCAGGGATGAGACCTAGTCCAATGGAATATTTATATTATAAACCTACTATGTTCTGAATTTCGTGAAAATCGTTAGAGCCGTTTTCGAGATCTGGTGGAACATATAAACATCTAAACATATAAACAGAAATTGCTCGTTTAATAGTATAGGATAGCCTACTTGACGAATATCCTCACCGAATATCGTCGACAAAATATATACTTGTCAAAAATACTTGAAAAATAACGTCCAAAAATATACTTGACGAATACTCTCGTGGAATATACTTCACGAATATACTCGACGAATATAATAAGCCTACTTGACAAACCTTGATACACCACGAATATACTTAACAAATATATACTGGACGAGAATACTTGACAAATACCCTTGATGAATGTACTTGACAAAAATCATTGACGAATATCCTGGACAAATATACTAGAATATTCTAATTATTATTAAACAAAAATCCAAATTAAATGTTGTACTTCACCCTGAAGACTTCTGCTACTGTAAATATTGACAACAGGGTAAGCAGCTAGATGGAAATTCGATGATCGCTACTATTCAAAAATAATTTCTAAATATTGACAACAGGGTAGACAGCTAGATGGAAATTCGATGAGCGCTACTATTCAAAAATAATTTTTAAATATTGACAACAGGGTAGACAGCTAGATGGAAATTCGATGAGTGCTACTATTCAAAAATAATTTTCAAATAGTGACGCTCATCGAATTTCCATCTAGCTGTTTACCCTGTTGTCAATATTTGCAGTAGCAGAAGTCTTCGGGGTGAAGTACAGCATTTAATTTGGATTTCCGTCTAATAATAATTATTGATTCATTGACATTTGAATAATTGCAATATCTCAGTAATTTCCATCTCTCGAAGATTCTGATCCAAGATTCTTAGAATGGAACAAGGAAATGTTGAATTTTGGAAGGACATTGCATCTATTTGTATTCAATTATTCACTCTGTTATAAAGTTCAGTGTTGGAATGAAGTGGAAGGAGATGAGGTATTATCTTGCCATTTGCTTTGTTACTGTTAATGTATTCTGTCTGTAGAAAAGTACCTGAGGACTATAACAGTGCTGGATCTGAAAGGATGTACTGAATTTACTAATTCCCTATCCCTTTTCATTTCCCTGATTGTTATTCATATCAATCGAATCAAGCTTCATTGTTTACATCAGACAAAGAACAAAGTACTCTACATCAGCATACTTTGAGTACTGACAGGTGAAAGAATTTCTGAAATTGAGTTTGAGATGAGACCATTTATGATATCATTGCAAAATCAGATCATTATTCTAGTCTTAAGAAAAATGTTAGTCGACAGTCTGTACTCTACCATAAACCATACTACTGAATCCAGCAATAAAGTGAGCATTTTTATTTGAAACTAGCTGGCCCGGCGAACTTCGTACCGCCAAATAGTTGAATGCATCTCATGACAAACTTTAGCTGGATGCACACCTGAGGAGGCGCTATGTAGCATTTAATTTATATAGATAATTTTCCAACTGCAAAATAAATAATTTACTAAAAAACAATAAATTCTGAACACCGAAGACAGCAGAGTTATTCGGAACAAAGCAATGTCTTTAGAGCATGTAAGTCTTTAACCTGAGGCCGCACTGCTGGATGGTTACACACAGAATTTTGCTTTTAGTCGGGGCGTTTAGAATAAAATACATGGGCGGTTATGGAGCAGCACACACTCTTACCAACTTGGTCTACTCTATACCAACAGCTGTTGGATGACGCAATGATTATAACAGCTGATTCTTATTTCTATGTGTGGCCAGCTCACAAATCCTCTCCCATAAGGATTACATGTAAACTTTGAAGGACCATAGGAAAGAGTCCTGAAGTTGGATTATAAATATTTGATAGGCCATAAACCTGGTCCTGAACTTTACGAACACAACCAAAAAAAATCATCGAATTCGGTGCACACATAAAAAAGTTATTGATCGTCAAAATTTGAGGCTCGATTTTTATTTATAATAATAGATATAATGTGGGAGTCGATGACTCAAAACGTCAATGAGAAACTCTAACTCTTCCGATTAAGCAAGTTCATTATCATATTCTTATTTCAAAACTAACAACGATACAAATAATATTAGTCTAGTCAACAAGACATATAAATCAATTTCGATAATTCATAAGCAAATTTTTATTTATTTAAAGATATCAGTCAACTTATTTATTCATTGATATATTGATACATATTCGAATATGTGTGTGTATCACAATACTTTTGTCTAGGAATTAGCATCAATCAACAATTTATCTTTGCAATTATTTCATAATTCACATTTAAATTTTCTTATGTTGAAATAAGTCTGTCCATTGTAAATCAACAATTATTTATTCATCCAATCATCCATAATTCAAATTCGAATGTGTAGGCCTATATATTATAGGTATAATACTACTGTCCAGATATGACCATCAATTAATATAATCAATTTATTTATCCAATTATTGATAATTCGCTTTCAAATTTGTATATATTTAAATACGTATGTCTGTCTATTATTTGTAAATCAACAATCATTTTATCTATTCGATAATCGATAACTCATATTCAAATGTGCATGTATATATAATAAGCCTACTCCTGTCTAGGAGTGAGCGTCTATCAACTTTCTCAATTTATTTATCTACTCCTTTATTTATTCTTTCATTATCAGATAAATGATTAGGCTACCATACCCACATTCGAATGTGTGTGTATCACAATACTCCTGAACCTCAATCAACTTCCTCTATTCTCGGCCCCAAATCAAATCCTTGACCACCTGATCCCCCTGTCAATCTACTCTCATATTCACGAAGATTTACCCTTAAAACCAACATTTTCTCCTCAATCTGCTGTCTCGTTGCATCCAGGTTGGCATTCAGCCAAGTTAGAGCTTCATTACACTCTTGCACAATAGTATTCCTATCTTCCATCGTAATCCTATTGGTCATGACCGCATCCTCAGCTGATGACTTCATACCGTAGCAGTAGTTCTCGAACGAATTTCTAGCATCTGCCACTTCTTTAAGCTCCACATCTTGCTTCCTGAATCTTTCCGCATCTTGTATCATGGAGTCTATCTGTTCCCTAGTTAGCCTTGGTCTATCGTTTTGTATGACGATGTTGGAGGTTTTATTTGTGGATTTTTCAACGGCAGTGACAGTCAGTATCCCGTTGGCATCAATGTCAAAACTAACCTCAATCTGAGGCTCACCTCTGGGCGCAGGAGGTATCCCCGTGAGTAGAAAATCCCCCAGGAGGTTATTGTCTTTGGTCATCGATCTTTCCCCTTCAAACACACGCACTTGCACCGTTGTCTGGAAGTCGGAATAGGTGGAGAATGTCTGGGAGTGCCTTGTGGGTATTGTGGTGTTTTTAGGGATGATTTTAGCCATGACACCCCCAGCTGTTTCAATGCCGAGGGACAGAGGGGTGACATCAATTAGTAGTACATCTTTGACTTGATCTGAGTTGTCTCCGTATAGGATTTCAGCCTGGACAGCTGCGCCATAAGCTACTGCTTCATCGGGGTTGATAGACTTGTTCAATTGTTTCCCATCGAAGAATTCTTGTAGAAGTTGTTGAATCTTGGGTATCCTTGTGGATCCACCAACTAAAACCACCTCGTGTATATCCTTCTTGTTGAGACCTGAATCAGCTATCGCTCTCCTAACAGGCTCCAAGGTCGCTCTAAACAGATCCGAATTGATATCCTCAAACTTTGCCCTACTGACACTCATTATAAAATCGATTCCCTCGTGCAGTGAATCCAACTCAATATTTGTTTGTGTACTGCCAGATAGGGTGTGTTTCGCACGTTCGCAGGCAGCCTGCAGGCGCCTCATCGCTTTCCTGTTGCTTTGGATGTCCGTTTTGTGTTTCTTCTCGAATTCTTTGGATGCATGTTGGAGGAGACGGTTGTCGAAGTCCTCTCCCCCCAGATGGGTGTTTCCGGATGTCGATTTGACCTCAAAGATGCCTCCAGCGACTGTCAGAATCGATACATCGAAAGTTCCGCCTCCGAGATCGAATATCAGCACGTTCGATTCACGGCTGCCCTTGAAAAATACAAAGAACAAGTGAAATATATTTTTATTGGAAGAATAAGACGTTGATGTTGTCAATACCACTCTATTTGTTCAAAATCATTTTAAAATACAAAACCAGGTTTCATGGCAACACCTGCCACATCTTCAGCTGAACAGTCTTATTCTTTCAATTATGGAGAAATATCACAACATCTCTAATCGAGATATATATCTTAGCAATTTCTGATTGATATCATTGAGCACATGCACAAAATAAGCCAATGAGATGAGTCATTATCATCACTTCAACTACGTACAGTATTACTGTATTATTATTTTTGAAAATTATCGCTATAGTGAGGTCCACGTTATTATAGCAGTGGGGAAAGATGGGAGAACAACGTTGTTGATTCTCTGTCTTCTCATGAAAACAAGATAAGGACAGTGGAAATGAAGTGCCATAGAAAAACTGTAGAAAATACAGATTGACACAGAATAACGGGAACTTTTAAAAACGCCATGAAACATTAGTGGGAAGGGCAAAATGATTCTATTCAAACTAATGTAAGGTTCAAGACTTGCCATTTGAGAATTATTAATAAAACCTATCACTTTTTGACAATTACTTCTTTAATATGGCTTCCTTCTGCACGAATACACTCTTGAAATCTGTGTTGAGATTTCTGCAACATTTCAGCTGGGATATTGTTAATTTCATTTTGAATTGTCTGTTATGATTCAACCACAGTTATTGATCAAGTTGTGGAAACGTTTGATTTGTGATAGCTCCACAAACAGAAAATCACATGTGGACAATAATAAAGTAAAATTATAAAATCTAATTATGTTATTAATATTACGATGTATATTAGTATCTTATGCTATCCAACATTCTAGAGATACACCATCCCTCATCACAAGCTTTGCTTAAAGAGGGATGCAACAATATGATATTTCATGTAAATATTCATTATTTTATAAAGAATTTGTATTTTATGTTTGTAAGTATGAATTGTATATCAATTTTTTGTTGACATTAATAAATTGAATTGAATTGAATTGAATTGACAGATCATGGGACCAGGAAACGCAACCTAATCGTGAGATTACACAGTTACTAAACAATATTCACTCGCACAGTTGCCATTGAATGCCGTGCAGAGTGAATTTCGCTCACAATTTCATCAATAATTTTGAATTAATTAAAAATTGAAACAGAATTCAAAATGAAATCCGCAATATCCCAGATGAGATGTTGCAGCGATCAATGAGGAATCGTCAACACAGACTTCAAGAGTGTACCGTATTCGTTCAGGAGGAAGCCATCTTGAATAAGTAATTGTCAAAAAGTGATAGATGCTATTAACAATTCTCAAATAGCAAGTCTTGAACTTCACATTATTTTGAATGAAATCATTTTTGCCCTTCCCACTAATGTTTTATGGCGTTTTTAAAAGTTCCCGCTATTCTGTGTCACTCTGTACAAGAAGTGATAGAGTAAGGAATACTAGAATACGGGAAGAAGTGAGCATGAGAGATGTCAGTGTAAAGGTGCGTACAGACTTACGCTCTGCTCCGCAATCGAACGTCACTCGAGCAGATCGATTGATGATCGACCGGGGAGCAAGAGTGGAACACGAGAAGAGCTAACATCTCCCGTAACGTTCATGATCGGAGCGAGTGCGGAGCGTGCGTGGAGCGATTGCGGAGCGTGCGTGGAGCGATTGCGGAGCGAGGGCTGAGTGTGTTGGAGGCGTGTGTATCTGTATTCTGTACACACCTTTAGGTTAGAAGTGAGGCGGTTGGGATGGTATGGACATGTACAGCGAATGGTGGATGATTGCAAGACAAAACAGTATGTGAGAGTGCAAAGAAGGAGAGCAGTGGGACGTCCAAGGTATATTCATATTAGGAGATAGGACGGAGAAAAGGAAATACTGTTCCAGAGATGAAGAGAGTGGAGATGGATAGGGAAACATGGAGGAAATGAGCTGATGCTACCCCAACGCTTTGAAGAGAGACAAAGAAGGAGAACCACTGCCTTCTATAGAGGAGAGCTGATACCGGTATATCTGATATGTAATATCAACTGTTGAATCTTGTTCAAAATAACCAATTATGTTTTATTTGTCAAGAAATTATATGTTCAATGATCGAATAACAAATATTCATAACTGAGATTGAATATCCTGTCCATTAATTCCACATTGTTGAAAAAATGATCTGGCAACGTTGCGGAGCTAGAAAAGGATAGCGATATATGCTTTGTCGAATCGTAGACAAGAATAGCAACATCAATGTTGTTCAAATACTGTCATTATAACGTGAACTAAACTATATACTACTATACGTATACTAAACTATACCTCACTATAGAAGGTCCTTCTATTCATAAGAAGCTGGAAGAGTGACTTGCTGGGAGTCATATCTATAACATATTTTATAGATATCTCTCATCTTATAGAGAATAAGAATTTTTATTTGCCATCAAACATTATACAAACATGCAATAGGCTTCGTCAATATAAATACAATACATTTTAAAACAATACATAAAGGACCAAATTTCTTCAATCAATTATTAAACATTTAACTACAATAAATTTTCAACACAATCGGGTAACAATATTGACATCACAATCCATAAATTCTTTCAAATTGTAAAATGGTTTTTTCGATGAGAAAGATAATGATGTGCATAAAAATTAATTTTTGTAATTTGTCATTGAATTAATGTCTATACAAACATTTTTCATAGCTATCATATCCATCTACTGTTCAATGAATTCTTAATCAATTTCATATATTTCCATAGAATACAATCTATCAAGGACTGATAGGTTATTTGATTCATTGGACCCTTATGCCTTATGTAATTTATGTACTTATTCATATCTCTCCTTTACTGTTTATTATCATATCTTGGTAAATAATCAAACATGTTAAATATTATAGATAATCAGGACCTTCAATTTAATTCAATTAACACATAATCTGAATAATTAGCCTCATTACACAAATAAATAGATTTGAATTATTATGATTCAAACACAGTATTCAAATGGCATCATTATAAGCAAATTCAAATGTTATTGTTTATTTGAATGTATATTTTATCTATTTGTAGATACAATAACGGTCATTTATTTAATTTATTTTTGGATGAAATTACAAATCATATGAATATGACTGGGAAAGTACAACAGGCTTGGCCCAAAACAACTATTCTATTCCCAAATTTGATAATGAATAACATGTCCAAAAAATGGGTTATGGTTTTACTGTTGGAAATTTTAGTTAAATTTTTGTACAAAAATATATATATCAGCTGGAAAGTTTGTACTTATTAGAATTAAAACACCAAATTATAGTCCAATATTTCAGTCAATTCATTTCTTTTATCAATGAGGGATAAATTAGAAAATAAATCAATAAACTATACAATATACATTGCAATAATCAAAAGAATTTAGTAGGATTAAAACGCCAAATTATAGTCAAATTTTACAGTCAGCTCATTTCTATTATTTCTTTCTCATAAATTACAAAATAAATCAATAAACTATTAAATATACACTGCATTAATAAAAAAAAATAGTAGAATTAAAACACCAAATTATAGTCAAATATTACAGTCAGCTCATTTCTTTCATTTGTTCCTCATAAATTACAAAATAAATCAATAATAAGGTGAAATGAAAATATATTGTCAATTCCACATAATTTATTTGAGTCCAAACTAGTTTCGATGCACTTGGCATCATCATCAGTGGTAGACAACATTTCACCTTAATATGGAGGAGAAATTCCACAATATCTCTGCGCCAAGTGTTAATTTTATAAATCAATAAACTATATAATATGAATTACAATAATTAAATATTAATGTAGAAAATCAAATAGTTATTTATATTTAATGTGATATTCGCACTTCACGTTCAATTTAATGGAAGACTAGGTACGTTACCTCATCTCACACGTGCAATAAAAACTAGAAAAAAACAGAATGAGATAATCTCTACCCATCAAACGATGAGAGATTCTTCATGATTTCAATGGATTTGATGATCACATTGCAACCCGTGAGATGCAACTAGGATTTATGCAGCTTGCAGCCTTGAGAGATGCAATTAGCGGTGCAAGGCAGTGATGCAACTGCAAACTGCATCTCTCAAGAAATATTGCACTTTTGATCGACGCTAGAGAATTGGAAAGTCAAGGTGACTGCCTGCATTCCATCGTAATGCATTAGTTTTAAGTCTTTCAGCTCTAGTAAAGCAGGCTCTACGGTCCACGTTAAAATGACAGTATTTGATCTACATTGGTGTTGCTATCCTTGTCTATCTCTCAACAAAGCAGATAGCGGTATCCTTTTCTAGCACCGCGACGCTGCCAGATCGTTTTAAAAATGTAGAAGTATAAAATAATTTGACAAAATATTCAATCTCAATTTTGAAAAATATATACTCCCTTGACGATTAAAATATAATTGATAATTTTAAACAAGAATGAACAGTTATTATTCTATCAGATATGAGCTATCTATCCTCTATAGAAGGTAGAGGCACGGCAACACTGTTCCCTTATCTTTCTTCACTGCCATTATAGTAAAGTAGGCTCTAGTAAACAACTTATGAAGGTTTCGTAACACTGGTTAGGAACGGTGACCAGTAAGTGACTTGGCTTGCACCGCTGGAATAATATTTTGAATTGCATCCAAGTATGAAGTCAGTAGAGTGTTGTGGTAGAGGATTCAATGATAAAACTTGAATTACAATCTATGAATATTGAATGGACTTCCTTGTTACATACAATAAAAATAGAATGAAGAGACTTGAGACTCGAGGTTGAGTAGTGGAGAATACTGTAAAGTCCTAACTCCGTCTAATGAATATTTTTTCCATTATAATTTTCATTCTTTATTCATCCATAGTGGGATGAATAATGAATCATAAATCATAAATTTATTAATCTTGTGTTTTTTACAAGTATTGTAGTTGAATGAAAAATGAGTTTATAAAATAACATCATAGAATCCTTTTTTGAAAAGTATTTAATATAAAATAACAGTACATAACATAAATAATTTATTTAAAAACACTTCACTTGAATGGGCTACTTTTGTACAAATTAATAAAAACAATATGAAAACTTTTAGTATACTTTATTATTTAAAACTTAAAAAAATTTAAAGACTAGTTTCGACCGTAGGTCATTTTCAAGTATATTATAAGTTTATTTATTATAATTTTATATTATAATTAATGTAATTTATTATAAGTTTATATTATAAGTTTGTTCATAAATTATAGATTTATTTAATATGAATAAATATAGAAATAAAAACAAAACAACTACCGGTACCTAGTTTCTATGTTTCACATCATCTTCAGGTTTTAGAAATAAATTTTAAAAATAAAACTAACACTTATTTTGTAAAATGTTTATTTGAAATTTAATTAAAAGCCTGACGATGATGTGAACCATAGAAACTATAGTGAGATCCACGTTATAATGGCAGTGGAGAAATATAGGAGAACAACGTTGCCGATCCTCTGTCTTGTCAATGCCTTTTATGGAGGGTAACTGATAAAGGTTTATGATGTAATATTAACTGTTCATTCTTATTTAGAATAATCAATTATATGTTATTAAACAAGAAATTATATCTTCCATAATGAATTTTCATGATAAAGATGAAATATTTTGTTAATATAATTATTAATTCTACATTGTTAAAAGATGATCTGGCAACAGAGCAAAGCGAAAAATAAATAGCGCTATTCGCTTTGTTGAATGATAGACAAGGATAGCAATACCATTATAACGCAGACCTCACTAGAGTTAGTTGTTTTGTTTCAATTTGTGTTTTTAATCTTTTATTTTATATTAAAATCTTTTCAAAAAAGGGTAATATTATGTTATTTTATAAATAAAAATAAGTTGCAGATGGAAATTACTGACGAGATATTGCAATTATTCAAATGATAATTAATTAATTATTATTGAATGAAAAAAACTAAGAAATTGTCAAAAACCACAGATTTATTGATACTTAGAAAGACCGGTTTCGGTTATTACACCATCGTCAATCCGAAACCGAAAACTGTACATATAGCTCTGGACATGTATGATTGAGTTCATCGGTTTATTATTGAAGATGATTATTTATTGTTCAAATTATCATTGTATCACTTCATTTCATAAAGAATTATTTGTATGTTCGATTAATAAGTAAGAATAATTTACTTTGTATCAATGTGTAGTTCATCTCTATAATAATGATTCAGGTTTCTCAAATGAACTGAAAATGATAAGATTCCAAGCATAGACGGTCCACTGTGCTATGTGTGACTGATATTTAGTGCTAACTTCCCAGTTGCCTTATAAAGTTTATTGAGTGCTATCGCATGACATTGTGTAGCCCGTTCACTCTGTGAGAACTTTTGACAAAAACTAGAAGATAAGAATGAGATATAGATAAAATAACTATCAACTCCGACTGACGGCTTCGGCTATGCCTAAGAATTTTCGGATAATTATGAACTATGGTATTGATTGGTGACGAATGATATTGTATTCAATTTGATTTTATTTTGTATTGTTTTTTGAAGTGAAAAATAAATTCTTTATCTATCTATCTATCTATCCATCGTCAATCTCTGATGAACCGGTCTTTCTAAGTAGGTATCAATATATCTGTTGTTTTTGACAATTTCTTAGCCTTTTTCATTCAATATGAATAATTACCACAATATCAACTTCTCAACTACACAAAAAGTTAAATATTTTTATTTCATGAAAATCCAAATTAAATGCTGTACTTCACCCCGAAGACTTCTGCTACTGCAAATATTGACAACAGGGTAAACAGCTAGATGGAAATTTTAGAAAGCAGCAGAAGTCTTCGGGGCGAATCACAGCATTTAATTTGGATTTTCGTTTAATAATAATAATATTTAATGATAATAATAAAAAAGTTGCCCTGAATACCAACATGGGTTGTTCAAAGTAAAGTTATGTGCAATCCATAGAATTAATTAATTATTAGTATCATTTAGAAGATACTGTTTTTATTATGTTTTGCATAATTTTACCTTTTTGTCGAGGCCATAAGCGATTGCAGCAGCCGTGGGTTCATTGATGATCCTGGTGACGTTGAGACCAGCTATCATGGCCGCGTCTTTCGTTGCCTGACGCTGGGCGTCGTTGAAATAGGCTGGCACTGTTACGACAGCGTCTGTTACCTGACAACAAAACATCACTCAATATTCTAAATTCTGCATTGTTATTTACTCGAAAAATTAAATATTCACATGATTTTTCTGCTTAGTATTATCATAGAGAAACAATAGCTCAAGGGCTAAATTTTCAGCTAGATCAAGGGCTAGATTTTTCATTGTATCTAGTGTCATTAAAGTATAGTTATAATTTCTCTTATCGATTGTCAGAAGACTCCTCCATGCACACGGACTCATCATCCAGGCATGGAGTTATTCATTCATTTTTTACTTGTTTTTCATATTAATGTTACAAACTAATATAAATATCGTCTTTAATTTGTTTTTACATACTATGTAATGTATAAAGTTTTTGAATAAAATGAATCGAATTGAATTGAATTAAATATATACAAATATCGATTTGTCTACTTATGCTATTGTTTCTCCATGGTATTATGTTAAGATCACCTCCAGGCGGGATTGTCTCAATACTGAGAGATTTCAATTTGTTTAGTGAATAAATATAACCTGAAGTGTTCTGTTTAATTCGGTTTTGGAGGTAGAAGCATAGAGAAACAATAGCGTAAGTAGATATCCCATGGTATAGGGCGTTTATGTTGCAACTTTTTCTGTTATCTCAAGCCGATTACTGTCGATTATTGTCAGTTTTTACTGTGTTTTGTTGGGGTAAGAGTGTATGAACGGCACAATTTGAGAGACTACCAGCGTCACACAGCTGCATGGGAAAAAACTACGTGAACTATCGGCTTGGGATACCAGTAAAAGTTGCGACATAGATTCCATATACCAGTCCTTAATTTGTAAATTTTGAGGTGCCTGAGCTCTGGCTGGCCCGACCACCCCCGGAAAAATGCTCTAAATTTAGCCTTAAAACCTAGTTTCAAGTCTGTTTTCAATTATTTTAATTTTCAATTAAGTTTAACGTGAAACAAATACATAATTGATCAAATTAAATGGT
This sequence comes from Nilaparvata lugens, assembly GCF_014356525.2. Lineage (NCBI taxonomy): Eukaryota > Metazoa > Arthropoda > Insecta > Hemiptera > Delphacidae > Nilaparvata > Nilaparvata lugens. Next base: position 54,298,742 of record NC_052509.1, read on the forward strand.
AAAGGCTAATACTTTAAATTGCCAGAACCTGCAACGTTCCGGTACGTTCCGGTCGCCTGGGAACGCCGTTCCGGTGCGTTCCGGCACAAATTAAGCTCTGCCCTATACCATGGGATATCTACTTACGCTATTGTCTTTCTATGGTAGAAGGGAAAGTTAGGGGGAGTAGGTTTTGGCTTTCAAATTACAATATTCTAATTTTATATGAGATGTGTTTATAATTTATAAAATAAGATGACAAAAAGTTGAAATACTCGCACTTTGAGATATCCCACTTACTAAAATGACATCCTGTTTATATTGAGATGAACTCAATCAAAACAAACCAGTAATTTTTAAATGATACCCTTATGATAAAATAACATTTGGAGCTGAACTAGGAGAGGAACGGTAAGAGATCTTAGCGATATATTCAAGGAAGGTGATTCAAAAGATAATTGTACTGTGTTACATATTTTTGTTATTCATGTTACATTAAAATATTACATTGAATACTGAAGCAAGACAGGTTTCATCGGTTGCTCCTCTGCGTGAAAAAAAACTAACAAATAGACGCCACACTGTTGCAGTCATATGAATAGAATGTCACCTGAAGAATGGCACTGGTTTAGAATGACACTAAGTTTAGAACTATATAAATGAATATTATAGAAGTTCAGAAATAAAAATACAAATCTAAGTACCATTTTTCATTGTTACATTAACTATTGTTATTCCAACTATCAATACATTCAGACTGTTATCAGGAAATAAATTTCTATAAAGACTTATCAATCATTTAAAAAATCCAGCAATATGAGAAAAAGAGTAGATTTAAAAATCAATTTTTGAAGAGAGATTGATTGATTGATTGATTGATTGAGTACTTTATTTATGTAGATTACAATATATACTGGCTTATACACTTATATATAGTAACTTACAATACAGCAAAGTTATAGATGAATTTACATAATATAGATTAAGAAAATAATTATTGAACTGTATATATGATACGAAAAAAGCAATTTGTAATAACTAAAGATAATATTGTTAAGCATCTACATAAATTGGCGGAGCTTTGGACATATCAATGTCTTTTCTTCGGAAAGAATATTCAAAATATCCTTCTCACTAACTCTCTACCAAAAGAGAGAGAGAGAGATATTCAAAAAAGAATAATCATTCTTAAAGTCGATGCTAAGATAACAAGATTTATCTTTTATTTCTTAGTAAGTATTAATAAATCCAAGCTTTTATCAGGAAAGAAAGTTTTATTAGGACAAATTATTTATTCAAAGAAATAATGTAATGTAAAAAGAAGACTTGGTTGAAATTCAAAATATTTTATTTTTCGAAGACAGAAAGAGATATTCAAAGAGAGAATAATTCTGTAAATTGTCAATGCCAAGATATCAAGCTTTATCTTTTATTTCTCAAGGTGCGTACAGATTTACGCGCCGCGAACATGAGCAATTCACTTTTAATAAGCTGATGCCAAGCTTTTTATATCTGTATCTTACCGTTACTGTAAAAATACAGATATAGTCAGCTGATTAAAAGTGAATTGCTTATGTTCGCGGCGCGTATATCTGTACGCACCTTTAGAAAGTATTAGTACATCCAGGCTATTATCAGAACAGAAAATTTTATAAAGACTTATCAACCATTCAAAAAAATCCAGCAATGTGAGAAGGAGCCCTTGTTAGAATTCAAAATATTGTATTTTTTTAAGAAAGAAAGAGATACCGTATTAAAAAAGAGAATTATTTTTAAAATTGCCAATGCTAAAATCTCAAGCTTCATTTTTTATTTCTCAGTAAGTAATGATATATCCAGGCTATTATCACGAAAGAAAATCTTATAAAGACTTATCAACCATTCAAAAAAAACCAGCGATGTGAGAAGGAGAGTAGATTCGATATTCAAATATTGTATTTATTAAAGAAAGAAAGAGATATACACAAGAAGAATAATAATTTGAATAGCCAATGCTAAGATTGCAGCGAGTAAACTTCAATTTTCAATTCATCCAAGCTATTTTTACAAATTTGGTGTGGCGCACTCACACAACTTTCCTTGCCGCTATGAAAGTTGATCACCTGACGCTAGTGTTTACGCGCATCTCAAGAGTCTACTATTCAAAGATCTGAGCCAGCTGGTGACAGGACAATAACGCTGGAGACATGCGGGGTCTGATATCTCTTCTTAGTGAATCATTCAATAGAATCAACAGTTGCCAACAGTTAGCAATTGAATAATTACATTTTCTCAAATTTCGAGCTTATTTTCAATTTTAGGTGAAAATATTACTAGACTCTAATTATTGTAGACATTTTCATGCTCAATCTTTTCCACTCAAAAGTTTTTGTTTAAATTGTATCTGAAGCCTGATAATTGGGAATCTAATATTAAACTTTGCATAGATGGGGCGGAGCTCCTGAAATTTTTACAGATATGTGACTTGTGGCAGTTGATAGAGCTTATCAATGACTATTGTGGGTATGAAGTAAATCAAAATCGTTGGAGCCGTTTTTGAGAAAATCGCGAAAACCCCTGTTTTCGACAACATTTTCTCCATTTTAGGCGCCATCTTGAATTGTATTTTATCGAAATTGTTCGTGTCGGATCCTTATATTGTAAGGACCTTAAGTTCCAAATTTCAAGTCATTCCGTTAATTGGGAGACGAGATATCATGTACACATACGCACATACACTCATACACACACACACACACACACACACACATACAGACAAATACCCAAAAACCACTTTTTTGACTCAGGGGACCTTGAAAACGTATAGAAATGTAGAAATTTGGGTACCTTAATTTTTTTCGGAAAGCTTAATTTCTTCCCTTACCTATGGTAATAGGGCAAGGAAAGTAAAAAAGGAAGTTTTATAAAGACAAATCAAGCAGTCAAAGATATCAACAATGAAAAGAGAAGAGTAGGTTAAAGATTGAAAATATTGTATTTTTTGAAGAAAGAGATTAGATTATAGTTATAGTTCATTATTCATGTATGCTACAATATTTATTTATTTATTCAAAAATTTAAAATTGTACTTAACTTCTACAAAATATACTGGCTTGTACCGTACACTAATTCACATCAAACGACGGTATTGCTAATATATTCAACGAATTTTACAAAAAGAGAGAGATTCTCATAAGGAGAATAATTCTCTAAATAATCAACGCTAAGATTGTGAGTGAACATTAATTTTTACGAGAGCATTGACCATTAATTTTCATGCTGGGAGCACGTAGTCCATTCTACTTTATGGTCTTATGTTTGTAAAGATAAAGATAAAGATACTTGCTCTCCTTCATGATTTTTATCGCATCATAAATTTTTCTCGCTGACTGCTCTGTGCAGTAGTCTAGTTTCATTCAATTTATCACAAAAATATTAAATCATATCAGTTTCACATTGACGGTTATGTAAGCATAGATTTGTTTTCATCCATGAATTGAGTGCAGAATACGAGCAGTGTATTACCTTCCGCATGAATTATCTCATCAAGCCTCAGTTAGTTTCCAGTGATCTTCAGTGAAAACAAAAGATTCTAAAAATAAATAACATTTGAATGAATCAACTTGGATCTCAACGTACGATGATAGAATATTACAAAATTATGTCTGTTTGTTTCATGGAATTTCTGACACTTGACAAATTCCAATTAAAAAACTAACTATCAGGAATCAAAGATAAGGACGACAATATTGGTTGGCTCCAGCAATATTGAGCACACTCAATGTATAACACAGTGATAATTTAAAATCATCATCTTCACTTCAAGGGATAGGTTTAATAATTATAAACCTGTTCTGGTACCCATATTTTTTTCGGCCTTTCCACATCTCTGTTTGCAGTGTATACTTATATTTATTCATTTATATATATTATATTTATCATATAAATTTATTTATTTATTTATTACAAATAATTACATTATTATTTTCATTTATGATACAAATGACACTGATGTCATTAGAACATTGGTAGGTAGAATAATAAGGTAATCCTTGTGCTATTTCACTTCCAAATTTAGGTGATGACAAAGTCTAAAATTTATATAACATTACCTATAAGATTCTAGTTCAAAATAAACATGGAAGCTATGAATTTTTAATTAAGATGGCTTAAATCAATAAATGACATAGAAATAATCACTCAATTAACACTTGAAACAATATAATATTGAACTTCTATATCTTGTTTCGTTAGGACTACTTTTAAATAGAAATAAGAAATAAAAATCCTAGTACCCTTTTTCTAGAATTGAGCATATTCTATGCTATGAATATCTCTCTCTTCAATAAAAACAATACAGTATTTTTAATTTTTAATATATACTCTCATTAAAAGAGTATATTGTTTTTGAAAACAAGATTCTTCGAAAAAATGTTGGCCCAACACTAGAAAACGGAGTTTGGGGAATCAAGTACAACTATGAAATACGCAAGGCAATTATTCAATGAAGCAGACATAGTGGGTGAGATTAAAAGCAGAAGGTTACGGTGGACGGGACACATTCTGAGCAAAGAAGAAAGCGCTCTGACAAGCAGTGTACTGAGGAATAATCCTATAGGAAGGAGACCAGCTGGAAGGCCAAAAACTAGATGGTGGGACCAGATCCGGAAAGATATGAGGAGGATGGGCCTAGAAGAGGAGGACGCGGGTGACCGAAACTACTGGAGAGGCTTAGTTGATGAGGCCAAGTACCGACTGGGGTACCAGTGGCCACCGCAGTAAGTAAGTAAGTAATATATACTCTCCTTTCCACATTTCTGCACAACTTACCATCGAATATATCGATGATAAAAAATAAATAGTATCATTGATTATTAAAATATCAGAAATATTGATTATTAATATTATTAGATTATTAATCACTGCCGGCGCACAAGTTGTTCTTTGCCGGTAGTGCCATTTTTTTCATTTAGATTATTAATTTTATATAATATTTATAAAATAATATTTTATTAATATATCGTACATATAAAAAATATATTTTTTCCTAACAAAGGAAAAAAAATCAACGAAAAACTTTATTGATATTTTTAAAAAAGTTACCGGTACTGACTGTCTTTATTGACTTTCAATTAGATATTTTATTTATTTATTGTAAAAAAACACAATGTTTGAAGATTTTGTAGTATTAATGCTTTCATTTTTTCATTTTATGCACTTGGAATAGTTTATTTGTCTTTATAAAACTTCTCTCCCTGACAACAATTTGAATGTTATAATATTAATACTTCCTTAGAGATAGAGATGAAGCTAGTCAATTTCTGTATCGTGAGATCCCTGTGCGTATTCCATAATATATGTTCTAGATTATAACACAATAAAAATGATCAATTGTCCTTTATTCTATTGTAAAACAACTAGTATCAACTCTTCAAACCAGATTTCAAATTATTTACACTTGAAGAGTTGAAACCAGTCCTGTCGCGATAAAATGAAGGATACTCGATCAATTTTATTGTATTTTAATCTACAACATATCCCTGATAGCACACAATATTCTTTTCTCCCTCAGGAAAATTGCTGCCCTCGGCATCGCCTCGGGCTTCAAACTTTTTCCCACAGGGAGAAAAAGTCGTACTTTTCACTCTAGATAAATATACAAATAACTATTAAACATTTAATAAATATTCAGATTATATCCATTTCCAAATTATTAATACACTTGAAATGGCTCTTGAAGAGTTGAAACCACTAACTTGTGTAGCAATAAAATTCAGGGTAGCCTACTTTATCATTTTTATTGTGTTTTAATTATCAGTATCAGCCTTAAAAAGAGAAGTGAATCTGCTGTAGATTCATATGATGGAAAGAAACGTGACGTTCATCAATTGAAGACTGCAATGCAGTTCATGTTAGCACGACAAATGATAAATTCTAGTATTATTGCATCATCAATCTCAATATGACCTCATATCTAGATAATAAACAGACTCTCATTACTTCTAATTTCATAACTTTAAGCTGCACATGATAAGGGCCTCATCTGTGAATCATAGCCATTGCTCCATATATGTCTACTAACTCTGTGTAAAGGATCACGTTTCGAGAATTAACATTAGAATTCACAACTTGTGATATCAATATCATTTTTTTTCTCTGGAATGATGCCCACATAAGTACTAGGCTTATGCATGGATAATATGATAAGGATGATGATGATAATAATAATAATAATACCGGTAATGATGATGGAAATATTGATATGAGCTTCTTGCTTTTTTGTGACTATTAAAGTACTAGTAGTTCTGTGAACAGTAGACCTCACGCAGTATTCTCATCCACAAGTACCTGATTGTAACTATAGAACCTTATGGAGATACAGCAATAGACTGGCTTCTCCACACATCTGTGTAATCACTTGTCAGCTGATTTATGATGAATAATTATTCTATAGTCTGATTTTTACTCTATTATTGGCGTATGAAGGAGGCTCCTTTTTCCTTTTATATTATCATTGAAATGCAAAATTTCCAAAAACCTTTTATATACGTCGACGCGCAATTAAAAAAGGAACATACCTGTCAAATTTCATGGAAATCTATTACTGCGTTTCGCCGTAAATGTGCAACATATAAACATTTAAACATTCAAACGCCAAACCGTCGACTTGAATCTTAGACCTCACTTCGCTCGGTCAATTATTGTTAACTTGAATTATTTTTTGTCATGCTCATTGTAATCATCGTCATTTTTATCAATGTCTATAACTGATAACTAATATTTCCTGGTGGAAGTCATCTTTATTTTTGTCAAATTTATATTGAAGATGGAAGATTCTATAGAAACTGCTGGACAATTATTACTTCTCAGTAATTATATCAAACCTCCAATGAAAGCTTCGTTAATAGAAATGAATACTTCTGCCACTGCAAATTCATTTGAATTGCTGAACTCATTCATTTGAAATACACCGGTGAAAGTGAAAAGTTTTTTGACCGACACCAGCCCGTTTCAAACGGAGATAAATCACCTGTTGGTTTGAACTTGGGATGTAACACATTGAAATAAATGTGACCATTTTCTCATGTTAACCAAGATGAGCATATCATGTAAACAAATACTGTGCAAGTTATCCTAATCAATCAATAGATTAAAATATTTCTTACCTTTTTACCGATGAAAGATTCAGCAATGTCTCTTATTTTGGACAGAACCATGGCTGATATCTCTTCAGGAACAAATTGTTCCATTTCTCCCTGATGATAGAACCATGGCTGATATCTCTTCAGGAACAAATTGTTCCATTTCTCCCTGATGATAGAACCATGGCTGATATCTCTTCAGGAACAAATTGTTCCATTTCTCCTGATGATAGAACCATGGCTGATATCTCTTCAGGAACAAATTGTTCCATTTCTCCCTGATGATAGAACCATGGCTGATATCTCTTCAGGAACAAATTGTTCCATTTCTCCCTGATGATAGAACCATGGCTGATATCTCTTCAGGAACAAATTGTTCCATTTCTCCCTGATGATAGAACCATGGCTGATATCTCTTCAGGAACAAATTGTTCCATTTCTCCTGATGATAGAACCATGGCTGATATCTCTTCAGGAACAAATTGTTCCATTTCTCCCTGATGATAGAACCATGGCTGATATCTCTTCAGGAACAAATTGTTCCATTTCTCCCTGATGATAGAACCATGGCTGATATCTCTTCAGGAACAAATTGTTCCATTTCTCCCTGACATACTACAGTGAGGTACACGTGGCAGTGGAAAAAGATAGGAGAAAAACGTTGCCGATCCTCTGACTTGTCAATGCCCTCTATAGACGGTAGCTGATGAAGGTTTATTGATGTAATATTAACTGTTCATTCTTGTTTGAAATGATAAATTATATTATATTATAAGCAAGAAATTATATTTTTCAATAATTTCATAATTAAGATGAAATATTTTGCTACAGTTAATTATCAATTCTACATTGTTAAAAGACGATCCAGTAACAGAGCAAAGCGAGAAAGAGATAGCGCTATCCGCGAATGATGTCTTGAATGATAGACAAGGATAGCAATACCATTGCCAATCAAACACTGCCATTATAACGTAGACCTCGTTATAATATGGTGCTAATAGGCCAAAAGTAATCTATTGATCGAAACATCCCTTACCTTTTTACCGATGAAGGCCTCAGCAATATCTCTCATTTTGGACAGAACCATGGCTGATATCTCTTCAGGAACGAATTGTTTCTTCTCTCCCTGACATAGGACTTCAATGACTGGCTTTCCTGACCTACTGACCACAGAGAATGGCCAGTGACTCATGTCAGCTTGCACTGCCGGATCATCAAATCTCCTACCTATCAGTCTTTTTGCATCTGTAAATAATAAAGTTTTCCATTGTTATTATAGCACCACAGACTAAATAAACAGAATTAAACCTGTGATAGCCCCTTTAGTGAAGTCCACGTTATAATGGCAGTGGAGAAAGATAGAAAAACAACGTTGCCGATCCTCTGTCTTTCCAATGCCTTATATTCTATAGACGGTATCTGAAACAGGTATATTGATGTAATATTAACTGCTCATTCTCGGTTAAAAAATCGATTTCCCTATTATATTAAGCGAGCAATTTCTGTATATATCTGTTTATTTTTATATGTGGTTATTTTTATAACTGGCTATTTTTATATCTGGTTATTTATGTTTAACGGATCTCGAAAACGGCACTAACGATTTTCACGAAATTTGGAACATATACTAGGTTTATGATATAAAGATTCGATTGCACTAGGTCTCATTCTTGGGAAAACTCGCTGAACGACATTAAAAGGATAATATTATTCATCCTTGGCTGAAACAGCTGTGGATAGTAAAAAAGTGAGTATGTGAAAAATCAAAATATCGCATCCCCGAAATTCATAAGATGACGTAAAGCCAGCTGTAAAATATAAACACGATCATTTTAGAGAATTGTGTTCTGTTTATTAATAAATAAAAATAATGAGCAAAGCTCGGGGCCCCGATATTATTTTATTAAGCAAGAAATTATATTCATCGATAATTTCATAATGAATTTTCATAATTAAGATGAAATATTATCTTAATTAATATTGATTCTACATTGTTAAAAAACTATCTGGCAACATAGCAAAGCGAAAAAAAGATGGCACTATCCGCTTTGTTAAATAATAGACAAGGATAGCAATACCATTGCTAATCAAACACTGCCATTATAACGTGGACTTCACCATAGTTAGAGACTAATAAACTTTTCTATTTTGATTTAAATTGATGAGAATATTGTTTGTGAAGGTATGACACATTGGTTGAGCTTTCTAAATTGTGGTTGAGGACTAAATTGAGTCTGTAAATTATTTTTTTCTTAAGTATTCAGTCTATGAAACCAATAAATGTTCTTTTAGAATATTAAGTTTGTTTTTTGATCCTGCAAAAATTTCCTTCAATATGTGAATATTCTCTATTTTAGTGATAATAATGTGAAATATTTATTTCCCTCTATTTTAGTGATAATAATGTGAAATATTTATTCCCTCTATTTTAGTGATAATAATGTGAAATATTTATTCCCTCTATTTTAGTGATAATAATGTGAAATATTTATTCCCTCTATTTTAGTGATAATAATGTGAAATATTATTCCCTCTATTTTAGTGATAATAATGTGAAATATTTATTCCCTCTATTTTAGTGATAATAATGTGAAATATTTATTCCTCTATTTTAGTGATAATAATGTGAAATATTTATTCCCTCTATTTTAGTGATAATAATGTGAAATATTTATTCCCTCTATTTTAGTGATAATAATGTGAAATATTTATTCCCTCTATTTTTGGCTTTGAAACATCTCAAATTAGAAATCTACTTTGTGAGAATAATTAAGGACTGAAAATATTGTGAAGTGAACAACTACAAGACTTATTTCGGACTTTGTGTAACCTTATCTAAATTTGGGAGAGGAATAGCACAAGGTTACCTTATTTTTTCTCTCCCTATCATTTTGATGATGTACTTATTGTATCAATCAATGAAGAATCAAAGGGAATAAATAGCCAATAGTTTTTATTTCTTATATAGTAACTATTCATCTTCATGAAGTCGTTCTCATTCAAAACAGTATATAGTAACACTTTTAGTGCATATTAAGCCATTACGTACTCTTGGATGAGTCTCCATTCTAGTTTTATAAGCTAGGAGAAATCATTTAAAAATATTTATCATTGAGGAACAATATTGAAGATAAATTAAAAAAAAACTACTTGGGATGGGTAAGTTCTAAAATTATATTACTTTAGTTTCACATGATGTCACCACTTTTGGGATACACCAAAATTAAACGCTTGCTCAGCCTTGAGGTGCGTACAGATATATGCGTCTCCAACACGCTCCGCCATCGCTCCGCAATCGCTCCGCACTCGCTCCGATCATGAACGTTACGGGAGATGTTAGCTCTTTTCGCGTTCCACTCTTGCTCCCCGGTCGATCATCAATCGATCTGCTCGAGTGACGTTCGATTGCGGAGCAGAGCGAAAGTCTGTACGCACCTTTACAAAGTAATAGCCCCGTTCAAATCATGTGAAAAGTCTATTTGATAAAGCTATGGATTTGCTTGAGAGCCAGTTAAGTTACAAGAGATGTGGAGGACATACTTTACAAAACTATCGATAACTGTGCGATTTTGAATAGTACGGTTGAAACTAGTTCATTTTCTGCACTCCTTTCTCTCTCTTTTTAAATGCTTTACCGACTATTTTCTGTCCTACTCGGCTATCTTTACGACTATTTGCTTGCAGCTAGCGGATGATGAAGAAGAAGAAGAAGAAAAAGAAGAAGAAGGGGAAGAAGAAGAAGAAAAAGAAGAAGAAGAAGAAAAGGAAAAAGAATCTGCTTCGCCAACAGCTAGGCACCGTTATGGGCTCACTTTATGTGACTTGGAGATAAAAGCTTTGTTGATTTGCCATCTTGGGTAAGAGAAGAAGTAACCACAGGTCACAAAAAGCACACATTTCTCTGGAAGCTTCTACTGTATCACTCATGGTATTCTATGTTGCTTGCAACTATCACTACGGTACAACTGAGCACTTATTCTAGTCATTTTTTCCAAAATCATTATGTCTTTGAATTATGATATCCATCAGAACGTAACTTTCGCATACCAAGGATGTAGATTGTAGAAGATAATTTTTTAATTTCTTTGAAAATATTTAAAGGGTCTATTATCAATATAGTGAGCTTCACTCATTATTATTAATAGCAGTTTTTGATTAACCCTTAACTGGTGAGGTGGCCTAATCTTAACATTAATCTTGAAAATTGAATTTAGAAGATTAATTTCATTTCATTTGTCAAGAGAATACATCTTTCAATGATTAATCAATGAAATTTTATGATTGGATTTAATATTTTGTTAATTTATTATATTCATAAATTGTTGAAAAATATCTGGCAACATTGCAGAGCTACAAAAGGATAGAACCATCTGCTTTGTTGAATCATGGACAAGTATAGTAACACCAGTTAAGGGTTAACATTGGTGTTGAAAATTATTCAAGAATCAGTATTTTATATCTCAATATGGACTTCCTATGTGCTAAGTTAGTATTGTTCAGCAGTTTGTATTTTAAGATATCGTTGAATACAGTTTGCTAGGAAATTGAATGGTATATCTCCTTGGTGCTGATTTTCCCGTGCATATTCTACATTTACAGCATTTCGAGCTCTACGACCCAAGTTTGGTCGTCGTTTGTACCGCGGCATGAGTAATAGAATTAGAATTTTGTGAATCAGTAGAAAAAAAATATGGTCTGGCGCACTCACACAACTTTCCTTGCCGTTATGAAAATTGTTCACCTGACGCTAGTGTACTCGCGCATCTCAAGTCTACTATTCAAAGATATGAGACAGCTGGTGATAGGTCAATATCGCTGGGAGCACACAAGGTCTGCAGCTATCTCTTCGTAGTGAATGAATTAATAGAACCAACAGTTGCAAAAGTTTGCAATTGAATAATCACATTCTCTCGGATTTTAAGCTTCTTTCCAATTCTAGGTGGAAATGTTACTGGACATTAATTGTTGAGATTTTCATGCTCAATCTTTTCCACTTGAAATTTTTTGTTTAAATTGTATATGAAGGCTGATAATTGAGAATCTAAAATCAAACTTTGCATAGATGGGGCAAAGCTCCTGAAATTTTTACAGATATGGGACCTGTTGCAGTTGATAGAGCTTATCAATTTCGAGAAAATCGCGAAAAACCTTGTTTTTGACAACATTTTCGCCATTTTAACCGCCATCTTGGATTGCATTTGATCGAAATTGTTCGTGTCGGATCCTTATAGTGTAAGGAACTTACGTTCAAAATTTCAAGTCATTCCGTTAACTGGGAGATGAGATATCGTGTACACAGACGCACATACACTCATATACACACACATACAGACCAATACCCAAAAACCACTTTTTTGGACTCAGGGGACCTTGAAACGTATAGAAATTTAGAAATTGGAGTATCTTAATTTTTTTCGGAAAGCAATATTTTCCTTACCTATGGTAATAGGGCAAGGAAAGTAAAAATGGAAAAACAGATTCTCCCAATCTCTTAATTATAATTGAAATTTCCATATCATATGTTACTGTAGAACTATAATCTATAGAGAGTACCTCTTCGAAACTAAAAAAAATCATCAAATTCGGTGAACACATAAAAAAGTTATTGAACATCAAAATTTGCTCAATTTTAATTTATATAGATGATACAGTTTCTGAGGCTAATGATTAACCACATTCACTATGAATATTAAGGCTATTTACCATAAATAGTGTTGGCATAGTTTGTAGCTGACACATTCTTGGCAGCTTCTCCCACCAGCCGTTCATTATCGAGGAATGACACATAACTGGGCGTGGTTCGATTGCCATGCTCATTAGCTATTATTTCCACTCTGCCGTTCTGGAAAACTCCAACACATGAATAGGTGGTCCCCAGATCGATGCCGACGGCCATCTTGTGCTGACTGGAGCTGGAGTGTGCCATCTGGAACAATGTACTCAGTAAAATCCAGCAAAATACTCGCAATAGAAATGAGCCAAGGAAATGAGTGTAAAACATTACAATATTACAAAAAAAGTAAGAAAAGTAGAGCAACGAAACACACAGAGTAGTAGTAGAAGAAGAAGAAGAAGAAGAAGAAAGAAGAAGAAGAAGAAGGAAAAGAAGAAGAAGAAGAAATTACTCTGTAAAATGTAGCAAAATACTTATAAAAAAAGATCAATGAAATGTGGGTAACATTTTAATAATTCCAAAAGATTAAGAGAATAGAGCAAGTAAGGACACAACGCTGAAAATTTATAAGATAACAGCTATTCCAGAGTTGATATATGGAAGCGAATCATGAGCTCCAAGAAGAAAAACTATCAGCAAGATCCAAGCGGATGAGATGCGCTGTTTAAAGCTGCGTTTACACCAAAGTTATTAACAAAATGTTAATAACTTAATCCTCAAGGACTCGCCACACCAAGCTCGCCAGTACCGCCGAGGTAGTACCGCTGGTGGTAGTTTTCTCGGCTGAGCACGCCACACCGAAAAACGTCCGCTAGCGGTAGTCTCCGAGTAATGAGTCTAGTAGTGGGGGGAGGGAGTCCAACTACAGTGTGGGAGTGAGACGTACTAACTTAGTTGCGTTGTGCCGCAAGGAGGAACGCCGAATGAGTCATCACTCTGTGCGCATGCGCTACCTCTTCGAATCGCCTGCCATGTATTCAGGTTGAGCGCGCCACACTGAGCTCGCTTTGTCCGCCGTACTACCTCTCAGCGAACTTTTGTTGAATCGCCTAGCAGGCGGTCGTAGGTGGTAGTGCGCCGTACTACCGCCGCGGTAGCGAACTCGGTGTGGCGCGCTCAACCTGAATACATGGCTAGCGATTTTTAAAACTTCGCTACCGCCGCGGTAGCGAGCTTGGTGTGGCGTGCCCTTTATAGATTATATTAGATTGAACGGAACTTGACAAACACATAATATTATGTTCATCATGTGTATGGTAAGATATGTTCAATTTAATAGAATCTGTAAGGATTAAGTTATTAACTTTTTATTTATCTTTGGTGTGAACTCTGCTTAATGAGTGTAAATGAATACACAAGATTAGATAAACTATAAAATGAAGACATTCGAGAGTAGCTTAATGTTAAGCCACTGAATAAAAAACTATAACATGAGATAATTTTTTGATTTTCAATGATTCTTCAATAATTTATTCAGCTCTATCGGTATTAATTTGTTGCATATAAACTAATGTTTTTGTAATTAATTTTTAGGTTATGAGTCAATACTATTCTGGTAGTCCTACTTATTTTCTCCAATGCTAAAAGATTTTCTTCACATACCTCTCAGTCTGCTTTATGTAGATAGATATGTTACTTATATTGCACCATTACTAACAATTTTCCTCTAGATTATGAAATCATTTTACATTAAATTTTATGTAATTGTGTGTGGGTTGAGCCCCATGTTTACTCTGTGAAAATGTGTAGCACTTTACAGCTGAATCGTAAGTTACAGGTGACAGACTATGTCATCGATTTTCTCTCTCTGTAATCCACCCTACCATCAATCTCACTCTTTTTACTATCCTTGCCCTATTACCATAGGTAAGGAAAGTATTGCTTTCCAAAAAAATAAGGTACCCCAATTTCTACATTTCTATACGTTTCAGGTTCCCCTGAGTCCAAAAAAGTGGTTTTCGGGTATTGGTCTATGTGTGTGTGTGTGTGTGTGTGTGTGTGTGTGTGTGTGTGTGTGTGTGTGTGTGTGTGTGTGTGTGTGTGTGTGTGTGTGTGTGTGTGTGTGTGTGTGTGTGTGTATATATATATGAGTGTATGTGCGTCTGTGTACACGATATCTCGTCTCCCAATCAACGGATTGACTTGAAATTTGGAACTTATATAAGGATCCGACACGAACAATTTAGATCAGATGCAATTCGAGATAACGGCAAAAATGTTGTCAAAAACAGGGTTTTCCGCGATTTTCTCGAAAACGGCTTCAACGATTCTGATCAAATTCATACCTAATATAGTCATTGATAAGCACTATCAACTGCCATAAGTCCCATATCTGTAAAAATTCCAGGAGCTCCGCCCCATCTATGCAAGGTTTGATTTTAGATTCCCAATTATCAGGCTTCAGATAAAATTTAAACAAAAAAACTCAAGTGGAAAGGATTGAACATGAAAATCTCTTCAATTAATATTTAGTAACATTTTCAGCTAGAAGGAAATAAGCTCGAAATTCTAGAAAATAAGATTATTAGATTGCAAACTGTTGGCAACTGTTGATTCTGTTAAATCATTCACTATTAAGAGATAGCAAACTGCGTGTGTCTGCAACATTATTGTCCTGTCACCAGCTGGCTTAGATCTTTGACTAGTAGACTTGAGATGCGCGTGAACAATAGCGTCAGTTGATCAACTTTCATAACGGCAAGGAAAGTTGTGTGAGTGCACCACACCAGATTTTTACTCTCTCCCAACAATGATTTTCACTCTCTTTACTCTTTCCTTTTAATTTTTTTTACCATCAATTTTCACGATCGATTTAGTCTCTTTCAATCATCACTTTCTGCTCACTTTCATCGATTTTTCCTCTCTCCAATCCTCCCCACCATCAATTTCCACTCATTCTATTCTCTCCTAACCATCAATTTAATATTTAATATTCTTTCCGAAGAATGGACATTGATATGTCTAAAGCTCCGCCAATTTATGTAGATGCATAACAATATAATTATCTATAGTTATTATATTACAAATTGCTTTTTCATATCATATACAGTTCAATAATTATTTTCCTAGTCTATATTATGTAAATTCATCTATAATTTTGCTGTATTGTAAGCTATTGTATATAAGTGTATAAGCCAGTATATATTGTAATCTACATGAATAAAGTACTCAATCAATCAATTAATACTCCTGCTCATGATCTATTCCGAGAGAGTTCAGTTTGAAATATGAGCAGAAGGCTACCAGTGTCATACGTAATGCGGTCTGACCTATTACCACAGTGACAGACTCAGCCACTTGTTATAACTGTCCAACGCTCATTTGTAAAGTTGAATGTCTCTTGAACGGCTGAAAAACTTGGAGAGAATTAATCATGAAAAAGTAGTGAGCTTACGGTTACAAAAATGAGCAGTACTCACATTATAATTATATAGAATGTTTTCTCTTTAGAGAAAAAAAGTGGGGCATAGTGACATGAGTACTCACATTAAATATTATACTCAGAGAGTATAGAATGTTACATTCTATATAATTATAGAGTATAATTCAATGTGAGTACTTATGTCACTGTGTCACTTTTTTTTCTCTAAAGAACAGTGTTCATTTCTGTAACCTTAAGCTCACTATTTGATGAGGGGAAGAATCTTGATTTGTCTGTGTTCTAATAAAAATTTATTTTTTTCAATCAAACAATCACGATCACGAAGGAATAGTATACATTACAATAAAATATATTCAGAAACTTCTTCATAAGCACACACATGTTCATAATACATGTTATGTTCAATCTAATAGAATCTATAAGGACTGAGAAATAAATATGGTTTTTATAACTTTGGTGTGAACGCAGCTTGACGGGGAATAAACAACTCTGTAATAATATATTATTATACACTTATATATTTTACTATCAATTACAATAAGTAAACCACTAAGAAACTACACATTATAAAGATACAAGAATAATTCAACCTCAAATAAAGCAGCGAAGTAAATATAATCAACAAAAAATCGATGATGCAAAAACCTAACCTCAAAACATTTTGCACAAAGCCTTCCGCTGAAATGAAGAATTGTCGAGCAGCGGAGAAAAATATGCAACAAAAAAATCGAAGATTCAAAAATCTAAACTCAAAAGCCTTTTGCTGTGATGACACAACAATGTGCGACGACATGTGTGTACACACAACATGTCCTTCATGCATGTCCTGTCGTTGATGTCACTGCCAGGTATCACTTGAACAATACTAATGACACAGTCACTTAATACTACCTCTTGGAAAGCCTATGCAAAGTTAAAATCATGAGTTTGATTTTAAAGCGAGAATTATTAATCTCCAAGTTTTTGGCGGGAAATGAAATCAGGAAACCACTTCCCCCACCCCTCAACGCCATCATCATCATCATCATCATTATCATTTCCCCCTCTAATTCACCACTCCTTTTAACAACCCCCACCCTACCCATTTATCCCGCTCCCATCCCACAAAACACCCCCTCATCATCGGGTAGACACTTTTCGAGGATAAAAGTTGGCGGCGCTTTTGAGGAGGATGCCATTAAGGAAATAAAGAAAATTTGCAAAATGATTGATGACACGTCATAAACAAGGAGACCCGACTTCGCTACTCTGCAGAGTAAATAACTCTGGCGACCGCCTTTCAGAAATCGCAGACTCTGTGACCAACTGATATTATAAAATTGACGGTGAAACCACTAGGGCACGCTCTAAAGTGGGTACCAAGTCATTCATTTTGTTGGAAAGATTTCTAAGGTACCACCTCATTCATTCTCTGTTTGGAAAATTTCTAAAGAAATGTATACATCGGTGTTGTGCCGTTGGAAGTTCTGTAAATGATTCAAAATAAGTGAAAATCCTATTATATTAAGGGCCGTTTGCACAGTATAGATTGCTAAACTCGATTAAGTTAATCGATTTTAAGTTAATCTGAAAGTTTAAACTTGAATCAATTTTCTCAGTGCATTTTCTAATCCAGTTCAAATTTAGCCAGTTTAGCGTTAATTTAGTAATAGAATGTCATCGTTTATAATATCAGGATGGGTAATTTTTACTGGAAATTTGCTATTTGTTTACAAACCATCAGTAAATTGAGGCTATGTAAAAGTGCGAGATAAATATTACTTTTAACATGAAGAGGAGAAACCCATTTCTCCCTCCACAGTTTGTAGCGTGGACACAGATGGACATCTTGTGCACAATTGGATGCGCCGTGTCATTTTGCTTCATGTTCTTGTGATGAAAACATCTCTGTAACATACACAAACCACTGTAACATACACAAACCAATATACCTGCTGACCAGTACACTACTTGGAACATTGCCAGCAATATATGGAGGGGAGTGTTGCCATGTCGCGTTACAAAGCTCTCTCACTCAGACACAAAAGAAGGAGAATGCTGCTAGGTAGTGAGAGTGATTAGTGGAGGATAGAGCATCGGACCTCTCCGTCTTCGAGGAAGAGCCGTGTTAAAAGTAATTTATCTCGCACTTTAGCTACTATTTCCTGGTTCAAAATCCACAGAGCTGTAAGCTGTACGGTAATAAAAGTGAAAAGCGATCAAGAAATTCTTCAAAAAATGATGAAATGCTATATTACTATCAGAAACAAACTTATATTTAGTTGGACCAAAAAATATAATCTAGAATGTAAGATATAAACCTTATTTTGTTATGAAAATTATTCCTAATAAATGACCCTGAGTTCAGTCAAACAAAAACAGAAATAAAGTGGAACATCTTTACTAACAAAATGTGGTTATCAATATAATAGAATATTGTTCCTTTCTTTCTCATATTATTTTTTTGATTTTGTTAGTGTACCAAGTTTATCTTCATTATTTTGGAATTTGTGAGCCTTCAAGATTTCTTATGAATCTCCAAGATTGTGAAATGAGATGAATAAATGGATAAATTATTCGTTGATCACAATTCTCGGTTCCCAGTTAGCGTCAATGGCATATTTGGAATACTTTAGTGTGTTCAGTTTCAACGAATGACAGTAGAGCTAAACCGTTACAGGTCGACAGCTAATGGCCAATCGTAGGGCTCCTTCCATACTGCTGCACTACATACACAGACATAGCCACAAATTTAAAAATTC
>NC_052509.1:54322638-54373659 GCF_014356525.2 Nilaparvata lugens
AGTTGGAATGGAATTTGTGGATTTTCAAAATGATCTGTCTCTCAGGTCACATTCTACAACTGGAAATATTTGGCCTAAAGTCCCCAAAGAAAAATATCCAAATATTATTCAAGTTGCATCGAGGTTGAAAGCTATTTTTAGCTCTACTTACTTGTGTGAAGCATCTTTTCAAGTATGAAATTCATAAGAAATCGATATAGGAGCAGACTGACTGATGAACATTTGGACAACTGCATCAGAATGGCGGTTACAACGTACACTCCTAACATCAAGAAAATACTTGATGACCAAAAAGAGTTCCACTGCTCCCATTGAAATGTACATTTCAACTTTTGTTATACTTTTTGCTATGAGATAAGTAGATTTCAACACTAGAAATGTGTCTTAATGTATATCTATATGTATTCATCTATACATATATGTATTATGTATATGTATTATCTATAATGTATCTTTATAGGCAATAAAAGTATGAAAATTTCATTTTTCGTCCCGTACTTTTTTAAGTCTAATATTTCTTGGTAGCTCACTAGAAGATCTATAAAGTCCATTCTAGCTCACAGGCTCATCAGTTTGGCGACCATTGTATTAAACATACTCACGCATGCGCACATACAAGCAATAACACACACAACTATCCCCAGATGACTTAAGTAGACTTGGCGCTTCGTTAAATATTAAGCAAAGTTTATTAAACTTCAGTACTTCGTCCCTGAGTCCCAGGAGATGGTCTTTCTCCTACCAGTTATCCTGTAGGAGAGAGAGAGAGAGAGAGAGTGAGAGTGTGTGTGTCCTGTGTGTGTGTTGTTAGTAGCTTGTTACAAACTAGTGTTCAGTGTTTGTTTGGGTGTATCGTGAACTTTTGTCCTTTTATTACTTGTCTGAGAGGGTTTGGAATGTAGTTACTATGTATTACAAACTATACCGTCGTGATAATTATATATTTTCTGTGAAGAATGATTAAAACCATTGGAAAAATGTCATTTTTACACAAAAAAGTTTGGAAGTTTTATATCAAATTATGGTGTTGTGTATCAAGAGGAGATGATACTGTATCATACTATGTTGATACTGTATCATATTGTGCTGATACTGTATTATATTGTGTTGATACTGTATCATTTTGTGTCGATACTGTATCAGTATATCTGATACAGTATACTATATCTAACACTGAACAAGAGCTGAGGTAGGCCGTCCACTAGAAGCGTTTTCGTCCGAGCTAGGATCGGCCGAAAACTACCGAACGCGACCGAACGATCCCCCAACAAAGAAAGGAGTAGATGCTCATCCACTGCAACAGGTTCATTCTGCCGTGCACGGCCGTCTCCGACCGATCAATTTTTGATCCGAATTGAATGGGTTTTTCCGGCTCTATCCGGCCGAGCTAACTACTCGAGCTGAGACAACAAAGTGTTCCTCACCTAAAATTGTTTCACAGTCTTGTTTTTTGAAGTTGTTCTGTTTTATAAAGTTGTAATTATGGACGATGAAAAATTTGGTTCAAGAGCATGTTCCATTGTGGGATATGCGAGACAAAAGATATCATCGTCGTGATGTTCAAAGGAATCTGTGGACAAAGATTGCTGAACAAATAGTATCTGAAGGTAAGATTATTATAATGAATAACTAATTTAGTGGATATTTGTTTATTCAATTTTCAAAATCTCAATATAATCATAGTTTATGAAAAATTTTGGTGGCTATGATAGTAGTTAATTCAATAATTGTCAACCAGCCAACTACTGAACAAGACGGACGTAAACGGTTCCAATGGCCGACCATATTCGGCCGAATTAACGGCCGGCAGATTCGTCCGATCCAACGGTCGAACGGATCGGTTGAATACGGTTCCAGTGGACGGTTACCCTAACTCTCGAGTCAATAGAAAAATATGAGCCGGAAGCTACTGCCATCTGTCGGAGATATTCGAAACCAACAGACATTGGAATCCCTGTTTTATTGCTTGCTTGTGATTGGCTGGGGGCGTGGTTATCATGGTTGGGCTCAGCAGAACGTCCAATCACGTTGCGAGAAGAATTTTGAACGGTACGCACTTGCTACGCTCGCTAACTTGTGTCTTAACTCCTGCTTTATATACCACTAGTAGTTCTGTGAACAGTAGACCTCACGCAGTATTCTCATCCACAAGTACCTGATTGAAACTGTAGACCTTATGGGAATACAGCAATAGACTGGCTTCTCCACACATCTGTGTAATCACTTGTCAGCTGATTTATGATGAATAATTCTATAGTCTGATTTTTACTTTCCTTGCCCTATTACCATAGGTATTGCTTTCCGAAGAAAATTAAGGTACCTCAATTTCTAAATTTCTATACGTTTCAAGGTCTCCTGAGTCCAAAAAAGTGATTTTGGGTATTGGTCTGTGTGTGTGTGTGTGTGTGTGTGTGTGTGTGTGTGTGTATGTGCGTCTGTGTACACGATATCTCATCTCCCAATTAACGGAATGACTTGAAATTTGGAACTTGAGGTCCTTCCCCTATAAGGATCCGACACGAACAATTTCGATGAAATGCAATTCAAGATGGCGGCTAAAATGGCGAAAATACCTAAAATAGTCATTGATAAGCTCTATCAACTGCCACAAGTCACATATCTGTAAAAATTTCAGGAGCTCCGCCCCATCTATGCAAAGTTTAATATAAGATTCCCAATTATCAGGCTTCAGATACAATTTAAACAAAAACTTTTGAGTGGAAAAGATTGAGCATGAAAATCTCTGAAATTAATGTCCAGTAAAATTTCCACCTAGAATTGAAAATAAGCTCAAAATTCGAGAAAATATGATTATCTAATTGCAAACTGTTGGCAACTGTTGATTCTATTAAATCATTCACTATGGAGAGATAGCAGACCTTATATGTCTCCAGCGTTATTGTCCTGTCACCAGCTGGTTCAGATCTTTGTTTATAAGTAGACTTGTGATGCGCGTGCACAATAGCGTCAGGTGATCAATTTTCAAAACGGCAAGGAAAGTTGTGTGAGTGCGCCACACCAGATTTTTACTCTAATATTGGCGTATGAAGGATGCTCCTTTTTGCTGTTATATTATCTTTGAAATGCAAAATTTCCAAAAACCTTGTATATACCTCGACGCGCAATTAAAAAAGGAACATACCTCTCAAATTTCATGAAAATCTATCACCGCGTTTCGCCGTAAATGCGCAACATATAAACATTTAAACATTCAAACATTCAAACATTTAAACATCCAAACATTTAAACATCCAAACATTTAAACATCCAAACATTTAAACATTAAGAGAAATGCCAAACCGTCGACTTGAATCTTAGACCTCACTTCGCTCGGTCAATAAAGAAATCTAATCTAATCTCATCTCTCTCTCTCTCGCTCTCTCTCTCTCTCTCTCTCACTCACTCCCTCTCTCACTCTCTCTAACTTGTACAAATCCATAATTTGCTGTCAAGCTTGATTATCCATTCAAGTATAGCTCATGAATTCAGTTTCCTTTCGCTACATAATAACTCCTCGCATTAACATTCCACAGTTCAACTGTTTGATTAGAAAATCTGAATTCGTGCAAGACTATTCAATTAATCATAGAGGAGAATTTGAATCACCTCAGCTATAAATTCTGAAGATATAGTGGTTTGTTCATCAAGAGAGGAATCTCTGCCAGAATCCCTTGAAGGCATGCGTGTAGCCCTTTATAGAGAGTGAGATGGAGGAGGTGGTGGAGGGGTAGGTAGAGGTGGAGGGGATGGTAGAGGTAAGGACCACCTCGTCTCATACATGTAGGTAACTCTATTAAGCGATATAATTGCACCCGATTTAATCAACCAACGCTATGGTTATGTGAAGTCAGATTACGTGCCTTGCGAGTGTGAATAGCTCCACTACCTCTCATGCTTTTCATAACTGACGTTCAAATACGTATAAGTGCTCTGTAGAGCATGGCGTTCCTTTGTATTCAGTTACAAAATTGTAAGCGTTATGACTTGCAACAATTATCTTAATGATAATTGTTGTCAATTTGAAAATGAAACTGCAATTGATAAATTAATAAAAACAATATAAAATGGAATTAAATGGAGAATGCATTTATTCAAATGCTAATTAATATATAATTATTATTTAACGAACATCCTAAATAAATGCTGCAAATCACCCCGAAGACTTCTGCTACTGCAGACATTGACAACAGAGTTAACAGCTAGATGGAAATTCGATGAGAACTACTATCCAAAAATTGGTTGCCAGCCCGGGAATCGAACCCGGTACCTCCCAATTGCCAGTCAGGAATGCTTACCCTTACACCAAACGTCAGTACGGGTTCGATTCCCGGGCTGGCAACTAATTTTTGGATAGTAGTTCTCAACGAATTTCCATCTAGCTGTTAACCCTGTTGTCAATGTCTGCAGTAGCAGAAGTCTTCGGGGTGATTTGCAGCATTTATTTAGGATTTTTGTTAAATTATAATTACAATATAAAAACTTGTAGTAAGTACCATTTATTATTAAAAACTTTGAAATAACGTTTACTAATAAAGAGTAATATTAAAGGATACTTCAATTTTTTATTGACGGAGTGAAGTGGGGTCTAAGATTCAAGTCGACGGTTTTGCATTTCTCTTTATGTTAAATATCGGGGCACCGAGCTTCGCTCGTTATTTATTTATTGATAAACAGAACACAATTCTTCAAAATGATTGGGGAAGGACAAACAGGCACAGCCCAAAACTATTTCTTCCCCGAATTTTGATCTATTCACTATAAATGGTCCAAAAAGTAGGTTATGATTCATACACTTGAATTCAGGTCCAATTTTGAGTCAAAATACTTAAAAACAGAAAAGTTCCAATTCAGATACAAACTAAATTGAATAACAAAATAACACTCACTAATCACTTAAAACTGTAAAATAATGTATAACGTTGAATATTATGATATACTCTAATTCAGAGTGATAAACCATGTAATGTCAACAAATCGATTATTTTGATAAAATTTCTGGATAATATTTCTCGCGAGATACGGTAAGCTGATTGGATGATTACACAGCTGATCTCCCACACAGGCACACGCATCTTCTGTTATCGACAGACGACGAGATTATACAGACATCTGATCTTCCAAGGATGAATTATCCTTTTAATGTCCTTCAGCGAGTTTTCCCAGGGATGAGGCATAGTGCAATCAAATTTCTATATCATAAACCTACTATGTTCCAAATTTCGTGAAAATCGTTAGAGTCGTTTTCGAGATCCGTTGAACATGAATAACCAAATATAAAAATAGCTAGATATAAAAATAACCAGATATAAAAATACAGAAATTGCTCGCTTAATATAATAGTATATGTTTATATGTTTATATTTATTTCCCGCATTTACAGCGAAACGCAGCAATAGATTTTCAGGAAATTTGACAGGTATGTTCCTTTTTGAATTTCGCGTCGATATACCTCCCGCGTCGTTTTTTTTTAGTTTTGCATTTTAAGGATAATACAAAAGGAATAGGAGCCTCCTTTGAACGCCAATATTACCGTAAAAATCAGACTTTGGAATTATTCATCATAAATCAGCTGTCTAGTGGACTATAATGGTGCGTACAGATTTACGCGCCGCGAACATGAGCAATTCACTTTTAATCAGCTTTACCAAGCTTTTTATATCTGTATTTTACCGTTTCTGTAAAAATGCAGATATAGTCAGCTGATTAGTGAATTGCTCATGTTCGCGGCGCGTATATCTGTACGCACCTTAATACAACCCGTTCAAAAACATCGAACATTCTTGAAAATGTATCTTTCCATAAGCTGAGGCCAAGTTTGGAGTTGTTGATAGAAAACATTTTTTTTACATTTTTCTTTTTTAAAATTGCAAATATTATTGAAAAAATTGATTTATAAAATCATGGAAAGTAAGAAATTAAATTAGTAGGAAATCAGCATTATGGTTGTTTATTTTGTTAATTTCAACACACCGATTTCGCGTATCGACGACAGCCAGACCTGATAACAGCGCTCATACTCACATTCCGGGACGACACGTAACGGTACGATAGGACAGAAAGCTCTATCTATGTCTATTTAGACATTTTAAATTGATAAATTATTTATTTATTTTTGAGAAAACATAGCAAATTATTTTTGAGAAAACATAGCAACAGGTCAAATAACTTACAGAGCGCGAGGTACTGTTCACAGAACTACTAGTTAGTTCTCAATTCTACATTGTTAAAAGACGCTCTGGCAACAGAGCAAAGCTAGTAAGAGATAGCGCTATCCGCTTTGTTGAATAAAAGACAAGAATAGCAATATCATTGCTAATCAAACGCTGATATTATAACGAGGACCTCACTATGATGATAATAATAGTAAGTTAATTATTTAATGATTTAATCGTTCCATTCAAGTCTGAATCATTCTCCCTCTTGAACTTAAATTTAAATTTCTAAAGAATGAAAGAGAGAAAGAAAATTATTACTGCTTTTTAATCTCTAAAGAATGTGTTACTATTGTATCGTTTCTACCACTTCGTATAAATATCATCTACTACAGACTGATCACCCTCCCAAACCCCCCTGTTTATCTAAGAGGTTTCCACATTATGAATTCCGTTTGTGAGAGATAGGGAAGCTTCAAAGGTCTGCAGTGTCCACAGTCCAAGATCCGACACTGTACTTAATTCAGAGACGACATTTATTGAATGCGACAGAGGGGATAAGGCGCGGAAAAGGCAAGAAAACGAGCTGTGAGAAAAAAGAAACTCAATATCCAGCGGCTGGTGAGAGAGAGAGAGGGAGATAGGGAGGATATCCAGGAGAGAGTGAGAGAGCGATGGGTTTGTTTGGCTGGCAATATTTCTTTGGTCGTTCGTATCCTTTCTATGTGGATTTGAACAAATTGAGTCAATTGGATTCCACTCGGTCTGGCGATTCTCAAAAGAGACACACCGGTACTTGCTTCACTCTCGCTCTCTCTCACTCATTCACTCACTCTCTATGTATCTTTCTCTCTCTTCTGAAGTCCGCAACTGAGCAACTTTCCTGATGCAATTCGTCGTATATTACCTGCCACCCGTCTGCTCCAGAATTGTTTTACCTTTGAAATCGTCTCTGCACTCGAAGTGAGTTGTTTTATTTAGTGCACATGACGAGAATATTTTCTATCTTCTTCTATTACTATTTAATGAGGTTCACGTTATAATGGAAGTATTTGATTAAAGTAGGTGTTGCTATCCTTGTCTATCATCCTTGTATCATCTTTCTATAGTGAGGTCCATGTTGTGATTGCAGTATTTGATTAACATTGGTATTGCTATCCTTGTCTATCACCCTTGTATCATCTTTGTATCATCCTTGTATCATCTTTGTATAGTGAGGAGCACGTTATAATGGCGGTATTTGATTAACATTGGTGCTGCCATCCTTGTTTATCTTCCGACAAATTAGATAGCGCTATCTTCTCTATCTCTGCAACGTTGCCAGATTGAAAAAAATCTTCTTCCAGTACCATAAGTTCGGAATATTCAGTTTAAAAATTATTTGAAATTATTTAGAAATGAGCTGAAAAAATGTATTACATTTTGTGAAAAATCCTGAAAAATTTTAGAATTTCTGAGAGAAATAATGCTTCAGTAGAAGCTAGGAATATTCAGTTTCAAAGTTATTCAGAGTTAATTGAAAATAAGCTGATGAAATGTATTGAATTTTGTGATCAAAATTCTTCGAAACTTCAATGATCGAGTAAATTATCTTTATCTTAAAATATTCATTGTTCTGTTCAAAGTACTATTATGGATTTTTTTGTTAAGCTACAATGTTTCACTTCATTTGTTTCAGGTTGTTAGGCCTATGATTGGATACCAGGGTGTGTTCAGTCTCGGCCAATCACAGAAGAGCTCAACCTTCATTGGTCGACAGCTATAATGGCCAATCGTAGAGTGTCACCAACACTACAACATCTGCTGCTGAATTTTTAAGCTTCTAGTTCACTCATCATCATCATCATCATCATCATCATCATTATCAGTTGGTCCTTTTCTAATCAAGTATTTTATTTGTGTACGCTATTATGAAATGTAAATAAATAAATAAAATCAGTATTTTGCCCTAGGGCAAGTTTATACAATATGATTCCTCATTTTATATTCCTCTCTGTACTGTGCTATTCTCTTCAGCATGAATCTAGTTCACTGGAGAATATTAATAGTGTAACAACATAAACTATAGTGAGGTCCATGTTATAATGGCAGTGTTTGATTAGCAACGGTATTGCTATTCTTGTCTATCATTAACAAAGCGGGTAGCGCTATCTCTTTCTCGCTTTGTTCTGTTGCCAAATCGTCTTTTAACTATGTAGAATTAAAATTAACAAAATATTTCATCTCAGTTATAAAGATTCGTTATGAAATTATTGAAAAATATAACTTCTTGCTTAATTATATATAATTGATTAATTCAAACGAGAATTAACTGTTGTCAACTGTCTAGAAAAACTGTGTTTTTCTAGAGAGTGTCGGATGAAATAAGTTAATAGCAAGGTTAAAATTGAATGAATTTGAAATCTTCCAATCCTATCTTCTTCTTTAAGGATAGTTAGTTGGAAGAGAGAGTATCTTGTCAACTTTAATTTTATTTTAATGATTCGACTAAGTCATTGTCAATATTGTAGAACCGTTCCATAATTGAATAAAAACACACATATGTTGTCAAATTCTACACAGTTTTATTCGGTACACGACCATGGTTTCGTGACCACACCGGTCACATTTCGACTTCAGTCAACTTGAAAATGTGACCGGTGTGGTCACGAAACCATTGACGTGTACCGAATAAAACTGTGCAGAATTTGACAACATATTTGTGATTTTATTCAATTTATTTAAATATATTTGAATTTTTTATTCCTCTTTCCTCTATCAAAGATAGGTGAATGAGAATGCACAATCCAGTAAATTTCATGGAATATCCCAGGACATCAATAAACCTGTATCAGCTACCATATATAGAAGGCATTGACAGGACAGAGGATCGGCAACGTTGTTCTCCTATCGTTCTCCACTGTAACGTGGACCCCACTATAGGGCAGAGGTCCATAAAACATGATTCCTCCTTCTCTATTCCTCTCTGTACTGTGATATTCGCTTCAGCATAAATCTACAGTTAACTATTGATTTCTGTTAACTAGAGATTTCTGTAGTTAACTGGAGATTTC
Source organism: Nilaparvata lugens (assembly GCF_014356525.2). Taxonomy (NCBI): domain Eukaryota; kingdom Metazoa; phylum Arthropoda; class Insecta; order Hemiptera; family Delphacidae; genus Nilaparvata; species Nilaparvata lugens. Next base: position 54,331,844 of record NC_052509.1, read on the forward strand.
TCTAGTTAACTAGAGATTTGTAGTGTCACAACAGAAAATAGGGTCAAACTGCTGTTATAAATTAGTTGTTTTCGTTTCAACAATATAAAGCTGTATAAATCCAATTCTATGATGTTTTGTTTAATCTAAGATTAATTTGTACAGACATGAAAATAATTTTGAAATCTAGAAGCCATCTAGAAAGAATTCGGATGTGATTCTCTTTAATATCAGTCAAACTTCCCAAACTTTGCATAAAGGGTTTCAAAGTTATTTGATATCATTCATATTGGATTCCATTCAGAGACGGAATTCCTACAAATTGCCGGATTCATGAAGGAAGACTCGTGCAGATCGAAATGAAATCTTTTCAACAGGATAGTTTACTAGACAAAGAAGCGATACTTTCAAAGTTAATGGAATTTCTTTGTCGGAAAAAACGGCCCGAGGAAATATTGAGTGGGGTGGAAAAAGTTTGGGAAGAATTTTAATTAGTAAACATTTTCTTGTAGAGTTGCAGAACTGCGCGAGAGAAACGACGAACTTGTAACTTTGAAAGCCTGTGAGTAGAGGAAAAGATGAATATCAAATTAATAGAAATGGTATTGCTAAACTTGCGAAATTCCGGAAAGGTGAGAGAGGTTGAATCGAGTAATGTTTAGAAAGATGAAAAACGAGGACTCGGGAAAACTCTTTGAGATTTTAGAAGATGATTTGAATTCTGGAGAGTGTCGGATGAAATAATTTAATAGCAAAGTTAACATTGAATGAATTTGAAATTTTCTATTCCTATTTGTTCATTGAGGACAGTTAGTTGGGAGAGAAAGTAGACCTATCTTGAACTTTGAATGTAGCTCAATTAATTCAAATTACTATTTTTATTTCCTTCTTCAATGATAGTTGAAAGAGACGGTTGTATGAAGATGCACAATTCAATATAATTATCTCATGGAATAAATAAAATAAATAAATGTTTATTTCCCCAAAAAAACTGAAACTACTACATAAATTACAGAAAATATTAAAATATTAGATGGTTTACAATTACATACAATGGTTAGTTTCAGAAAATTCTTATAATGTGTCTTCTACATGTTTAGTGTTCTCTGTGTGGAAATAGACCTACTCCACTATGGCCTACCATGTTCTAGACTAGGTTTTGTTCGCTTTTTTTGTGTAGTTAGTTATTATTAAGTGTTTAGTAAGTTAGTATGTGTTAGTTGAATATCCCAGGAATTATTGTAATAGCTGGAAAACCATTGGCTAAGAAATTTATTCTTTGCGACACCAATATCTTCAAAAATGGTTAAATCCTATGTAAAATTTGATTTGTAATCCAATGCAAACGGTTTCATAAAACGAGTTTCAATTTTATAATAATAATATCGAGTGACCTGGCTGGCTCAGGTCTGGTGTCAGAGTTTTCAGGTCGCAACTGACCAATTTCAGGGCCTCTGACATGACCTAACGACTGCTTAATGGGCAGCCGGGACCGACGGCTCAACAAATTTTATAGAAATATCATTGTAGGAATCAATCTGAAAAAACAAATCAATTCAATATCTTGATATATTAATGAGATATTTCTAAAGCTGCGTACAGATATACGCACTTCGAACACGCTCCGCGCAAGCTCCGCCCTCGTTCCGCCATCACTCTGCAATTGCTCCGCCCACGATCTGCAGTCGCACCGGTCATGAACGTTACGGGAGATGTTAGCTCTTCTCGCGTTCCACTCTTGCTCCCCGGTCGATCATCAATCGCTCTGCTCGAGTGACGTTCGGTTGCGGAGCAGAGCGAAAGTCTGTACGCACCTTAAGAATGCAGTAAATTTTCTGGAATATCCCATAAATTATTGTAATACCTCAATAACCATTGGCTAAATAATTATTTGATTGCATAAATCATATTCTAGAATATTGTAAAATCTTGAGTTCGATTTGATTTGGAGACTAATTCAGCCGGTATCAAGTTTATATTGATATTCTAGAATGGTCTAATCTCATGTAAAAAATTATTATAATGTTGAAAATTAGTGATAAATCTATATAATAAATTATTAAAGAAGGAATTGGCTTCCTACACGCAGGGGATAGGGAATTCACGAATGACGCATCATCACGTCTGAACTACTGGACTGATCAACTTGAAATTTGGCATATAGATTCTTAATTCACCGAGGATGATTATAGGCCTGTTTTGAGCTCTTCAAGATTTTTGTAGGTCAAGTTTTTAGTTTGTCAAGTTTTATGTGGACCCTTGCGGAGCACAGGTTACCTGCACCTTACCTGCTAGTAAGTAATAAATTCAATATAAGTGGATCAGTGTTATATACCACTGAAATATATATCACTGTTCTTTCTCTATTTCAAATGATCCTTGGAAAGGAGTTAGGAAGATTGAATTTAAATTGAGAAGTGAGAGAATATGTATGAGAGAGAGAGAGAGAGAGAGAGTGAGAGAGAGAGAGAGCGAGTGAGAGAGAAGGGGATGATTAATAGAGCGAGAAAGCGATTTTATTGGTGTTATTGAGGAATGAATCATGTTCATGTAAGAACAGTGTCAGAGAGAAATTGATGGAGAGAGAGAGAGAGAGAGAGAGAGATATTGTTGATTATTTCAATATAATAACATATTGAACTATTATGTTCTTATGTTATAATATTTAAATTTGTTATAATATTTTTATTATATATTCAAGTGTCCCCATACAGGATAACCTATAGGGGACACATTAAAAATTAGAAACAATATGTATTTGCTTTTGGAATGTATTTGATTGTTATTATTTTTGAATAAATAATTGAATAAAGAATTAAATTAGATTAGATTAGATTCCTTTATTTATGTATGTTACAATATTTACTGGCTTATACACTATTTACATTAAATGACGATAATGCTAGTTATAGAATGAATTTACATAATATTTAGACTAAGAAAAAATAACTATGAACTGTATTTATATGAAAAAGCAATTGTAATATAATCCTATAGATACTATCATATGTTATGCATCACATAAATTGGCGGAGATTTGGACATATCAATGTCCAGTCTTTGGGAAGAATATGAAAATATCTCCCAACTAACTCTCTACCAAAAAGAGAGAGAGAGAGTAGAGAGAGAGAGAGATGATTGATAAAGTAAGAGAGAAATGTGATTGGCGTTATTGAGGTATGAATCATGGTCATGTCAAAACAGTGCAAGAGAGAACCTGATAAAGAAGGAGTGAGAAAGAGATAGATGGGAAGAGAATGAGAGAGTGTGACAGTGTGAGAGAGAGCAGCAAACACCGTGATAATAGCATCTCAGATACCTAAGAGAAGAAGAAGAAGAAAAACAAGTTAATAATAGCGTGTCTTATTTGAACTAATTTGAAAATGAAAGTGGATGATAGGTGGTCAGATTACAGAGGCACTGATAATATTCACTGCCTTCTCATCGCCCGAATAATGCTAACTAAATCTTACGGCGACTCATCATAGCCGTCTGCACTTTGTATTATCTCAAAGAAGAAGAAGGAGAAGGTGATGATGAGGAAGTGGAAGAAGAAGAAGAAGAAGAAGAAGAAGAAGAAGAAGGAGGAGAAGAAGAAGGAGAAGGAGAAGAAGAGGAAGAGGAAGATGAAGAGGAAGAGGAAGAGGAAGAAGGAAGAAGAAGGAGAAGAAGAAGAAGAAGAAGAGAGAAGAAGAAGAAGAAGATGAGAGATGAAGAAGAAGAAGAGAAGAAGAAGAAGGAGAAGAAGTAGAAGAAGAAGATGAAGAAGAAGAAGGAGAAGAAGAAGAAGAAGAAGAGAAGAAGAAGAAGAAGAAGAAGAAGAGAAGAAGAAGAAGAGGAGAAGAAGAAGAAGAAGAAGAAGAAGAAGAAGAAGAAGATGAAGAGAAGAAGGAGAAGAAGAAGAAGAAGAAGAGAAGAGAATAATACTAATAATATAATAATAATATAATACAATAATAATAATAATAATAATAATAATAAGAAGAAGAGAAGAAGAAGAAGAAGAAGAAGAAGAGAGAAGAAGAAGAAGGAGAATAATAATAATAATATAATAGTAGTAGTAATAAGAAGAAGAACAAGAAGAAGAAGAAGAAGAAGAAGAAAGAAGAAGAAGAGAGAAAGGAAGAAGAAGAAGAAGAAGAGAAAAGAAGAAGAAGGAGAATAATAATAATAATAAGAGAAGAAGAGAAGAAGAAGAAGAAGAAGGAGAAGGAAGAAGAAGAAAGAAGAAGAAGAGAAGAAGAAGAAGAAGAAGGAGGAGAAGAAGAAGAAGAAGAAGAAGAAGAAGAAGAAGAGAAGAAGAAGAAGAAGACGATTAAGAGTAGGAGTAGTAAAAGTAGGAGAGAGGAGAGAGTGAAGAGAAGTGAGAAGAGAGGTAAGAGAAGTGTGAAGAGAGAATAGACGAAAGAAGAAAGAGAGAAATGAAATGGAGAAACAAAAGAACAAGCAACGAGAGAAACATACTGGATGAAGACGATTAAAAGGAGGGTGAAGCTGAAAGGTGAAACAAAGAGGAGGAAGTGGTTGAGAAGGTGGTGGAGGAACAGGAAGAGAAGGAGGAGGTGGTGATGAAGAAGGGGAAACAGAAGAAGGAAAACGAGAGATTATTGAAAGACCTGGTAAAATGAAAACTAAGTTGAGGAAAACGGCGGCGGTAAAAAAGGCGGGAATCAAACATGAGAAAAAAAGAACAGAATAAATGACAGAAATGATTGGGAAAGAGAGCTAAAAAGAGGCAGAAGTAGTAAGAGAATAAAAAAAAGTTTGTCGTCAAAAGAGATAGAGATGGGGAAAATGAGGAATGAGATGCCAAATAAAATTCGAAAATGGCAATGAAATATTAGAAATGCAATGACAAATTCCTGGAGAAGAGGACCTTGAGAAAAGTATATTTGGAAGTGGAAGAAGAGCCGAGAATACTTGAATAGAAAAGAAGAGAAAAGAAGAGAAGGGAAGAGGAGAGAAGAGAAGAGAAGAAGAGAAGAGAAGAGAAGAGAAGAGAAGAGAAGAGAAGAGAAGAGAAGAGAAGAGAAGAGAAGAGAAGAGAAGAGAGAGAAGAGAAGAGAAGAGAAGAGAAGAGAAAAGAAGAGAAGAGAAGAGAAGAGAAGAGAAGAGAAGAGAAGAGAAGAGAAGAGAAGAGAACAGAAGAGAAGAGAAAAGAAGAGAAGAGAAGTGAAGTCCTACTTGAAGAGAAGTGAAAAGATGAAAAGGAAAATAAGTTTATGGGAAGAGGTGAATAGAAAAATAAGATTGAGAAGAAGATTAGAAAAAGAGGCAATGATTGAATCTGTAGAGATCAGCAGACTTAGGAAGGGGGATTGCTGAAAAGAAAGAGTGAGAGAGTGTGTGAGAGAAAGCAAGGGCTATTGCTGAAAAGAAAGAGTGAGAGAGTGTGTGAGAGAAAGCAAGGGCTATTGCTGAAAAGAAAGAGTGAGAGAGTGTTTGAGAGAAAGGAAGGGCTATTGCTGAAAAGAAAGAGTGAGAGAGTGTGTGAGAGAAAGGAAGGGCTATTGCTGAAAAGAAAGAGTGAGAGAGTGTGTGAGAGAAAGGAAGGGCTATTGCTGAAAAGAAAGAGTGAGAGAGTGTGTGAGAGAAAGGAAGGGCTATTGCTGAAAAGAAAGAGTGAGAGAGTGTGTGACAGAAAGCAAGGGCTATTGCTGAAAAGAAAGAGTGAGAGAGTGTGTGAGAGAAAGGAAGGGCTATTGCTGAAAAGAAAGAGTGAGAGAGTGTGTGAGAGAAAGCAAGGGCTATTGCTGAAAAGAAAAGTGAGAGAGTGTGTGACAGAAAGCAAGGGCTATTGCTGAAAAGAAAGAGTGAGAGAGTGTGTGAGAGAAAGGAAGGGCTATTGCTGAAAAGAAAGAGTGAGAGAGTGTGTGACAGAAAGCAAGGGCTATTGCTGAAAAGAAAGAGTGAGAGAGTGTGTGACAGAAAGCAAGGGCTATTGCTGAAAAGAAAGAGTGAGAGAGTGTGTGAGAGAAAGGAGGGCTATTGCTGAAAAGAAAGAGTGAGAGAGTGTGTGAGAGAAAGGAAGGGCTATTGCTGAAAAGAAAGAGTGAGAGAGTGTGTGACAGAAAGCAAGGGCTATTGCTGAAAAGAAAGAGTGAGAGAGTGTGTGAGAGAAAGGAAGGGCTATTGCTGAAAAGAAAGAGTGAGAGAGTGTGTGAGAGAAAGCAAGGGCTATTGCTGAAAAGAAAGAGTGAGAGAGTGTGTGAGAGAAAGCAAGGGCTATTGCTGAAAAGAAAGAGTGAGAGAGTGTGTGAGAGAAAGCAAGGGCTATTGCTGAAAAGAAAGAGTGAGAGAGTGTGTGACAGAAAGCAAGGGCTATTGCTGAAAAGAAAGAGTGAGAGAGTGTGTGAGAGAAAGGAAGGGCTATTGCTGAAAAGAAAGAGTGAGAGAGTGTGTGAGAGAAAGGAAGGGCTATTGCTGAAAAGAAAGAGTGAGAGAGTGTGTGAGAGAAAGGAAGGGCTATTGCTGAAAAGAAAGAGTGAGAGAGTGTGTGAGAGAAAGGAAGGGCTATTGCTGAAAAGAAAGAGTGAGAGAGTGTGTGAGAGAAAGGAAGGGCTATTGCTGAAAAGAAAAAGTGAGAGAGTGTGTGAGAGGAAGGAAGGGGTATTGCTAGAGGGAGATGAGAGAGTGAGAGAAAGATTGATTGATTGAGTATTTTATTTATGTAGACTACAATATATACTGACTTTTACACTTATATACAATAGCTTACAATACAGCAAAATTATAGATGAATTTACATATTATAGACTAAGAAAATAATCATTGAATTGTATATGATATGAAAAAGCAATTTGTAATATGATAACTATAGATAATTATTGACCGAGCGAAGTGAGGTCTAAGATTCAAGTCGACGGTTTGGCATTTTTTTTCGACGGTTTGGCATGTTCAAATGTGTTTATATATTTATATGTTTTTATGTTGCGCATTTACGTCGAAACGCAGTAATAGATTTTCATGAAATTTGACAGGTATGTTCCTTTTTAAATTGCGCGTCGACGTATATACAAGGTTTTTGGAAATTTTGCATTTCAAGGATAATATTAAAGGAAAAAGGAGCCTCCTTCATACGCCAATATTACCGTAAAAATTAGACTATAGAATTATTCATCATAAATCAGCTGTCTAGTGGACTATAATACTACCCGTTCAAAAACATCGAACATCTTGAAAATTTATCTTTCCATCAACGTTGTAGACAGTATTGCAGCCAGACCTGATAACAGCGCTCACACTCACATTCCGGGACGACACGTCACGTTACAATAGGAGAGAAAGCTCTATATTTATTTAGGATTTTTTCTAGACATTTTAAATTAATAAATTATTTATTATTTTTTGAGAAAACATAACAACAGGTCAATGAAACTTACTAAGACCGAGGTCTACTGTTCACAGAACTACTAGTATTGTTATGCATCTACATAAATTGGCGGAGCTTTGGACATATCAATGTCCATTCTTCGGAAAAAATATCCTCCCCACTAACTCTCTACCAAAAAGTGAGAGAAAGAGTGTAAGAGAGAGAGAGAGAGAGAGAGAGAGAGAGAGAGAGAGAGAGTGAGAGAGAGAGAGAGAGCGCGAGTGAGAGTGATTGAGTGAGGAGTGTGTGTGAGAGAGAAGGAGTGTAGAGTGAGAGGGTGTGTGCGAGAGAGTAAGAGTGTGATAGTGTTTGAGAGGGGTATGACATTCCAGACATTCCTCTGTCGTTTTTTGAATCATCCACTTTTTGCTCTTTTTTCAATCTCCTTCTCTATTGTGTATGTGTTGGGAGGCTCCTGATCTTTTTTGCAGAATGGGTTCTGCGCATAGAGAAGAATACAAGATAGTAATAAAAAATAAACTTACAAGTAATATTACAAAAGAATGCAAGTAATCTATAGTAGTAAGCCTTACAACTTACACCATACAATAGAGAATAATCACCACACGCTGTATCCAACACCAAATTATTTTTTACAAAAAACTTATTTCTTCAGGGCTACTTAATTTGCTTTTTTTCAAAAATAATGCTATAAAAAACGTCTGATGTCATTGAAGGTTAGATTGCATTCCACATTGAATGGAAAATTATAAAAATTCTTAGAACGGACCTCCAGATAGATAACTTTGACTTGAAGAATGATAAATCCTCAGTTGTTCTCGAGTATAAATTGTGGCGGAAATTGTAATTGATTCATGGAAATTGATAAATCGAATTTGATTGATCTAAATTGAAACGAAGGGTTAGAGCAAATTGGAACACAGCTCCGGATAGATGATTTTGGCTTAAATAATTATGTTTCCTCAGTTATTTTTGAATAAATAATGTGATATCCTGCTACAGGGAGGACATAGATAACACGGAAAAGAATAATCATAAACTTTGAGGTTATGAGAACATAAATGTTGAAATTATAGGTTATTTTGACAAAAGAAGAGCAAAGTACAACTGATGCATAGGTGCCTATAAGTAAAAGACGATTCAAATGAACTTTAGAAGAACGTATGAGAGTGTACTTCCTAATGGTATCTCAGTGCAAACACCAATCTGAAGTTCTTTAAATAAAAGATTTTTAAATATTTTCAAAAATCTTTAAAATTAATCACAAGTCAATGACTAACTAGTGATTTTGAAATTGTATTGTGTGTGTGTGTGTGTGTGTGTGTGTGTGTGTGTGTGTGTGTGTGTGTGTGTGTGTGTGTGTGTGTGTGTGTGTGTGTGTGTATGAGTGTATGTGCGTCTGTGTACACGATATCTCATCTCCCAATTAACGGAATGACTTGAAATTTGGAACTTAAGGTCCTTACAATATAAGGATCCGACACGAACAATTTCGATCTGATGCGATTCAAGATGGCGGATAAAATGGTGAAAATGTTGCGATTTTCTCGAAAACGGCTCCAACGATTGTGATTAAAGTTATACCTTGAAAGTCATCGATAAGCTCTATCAACTGCCACAAGTCCCATATCTGTAAAAATTTCAGGAGCTCCGCCCCATCTATGCAACGTTTGATTTTAGATTCTCAATTATCAGGCTTCAGATACAATTTAAACGAAAAATTTTGAGTGGAAAAGATTCAGTATGAGAATCTCTACAATTAATGTTCAGTAACATTTTCACCTAAAATTAAAAATAAGCTCGAAATTCGAGAAAATGTGATTATCCAATTGCAACTGTTGATTCTATTAAATGATTCACTATGAAGAGATAGCAGACCTCGTGTGTCTCCAGTGTTATTGCCCTGTCACCAGCTGGCTCAAATCTTTGAATAGTAGACTTGAGATGCGCGGGAACACTAGCGTCAGGTAATCAATTTTCATAACGGCAAGGAAAGTTCTGTGAGTGCGCCACACCAGATTTTCTCTCCTACTCTATCCAATTCATTAATAGTCTTTTCACATGAAACTGGATGCTCAAATAACAAAATCACAGGTCAGTGACTAACTTGTAAACTTGTGAACCTTTATTGGCTACTCCAAGTTTCACCTTCATACTACTGTACTTTTTCTCCTACTCTATCCAATTCATTAATAGTATTGTCACATGAAACTGAATTCTCAAATAGTATCCAAGTGTAGACAAAACTTTGGAAATCTTCTGAAAAAATCTAAAACAAGCGATTGGATCTTGTAAAATTTTATTGATGACTACATACTTGATTACTCCAGGTCTCTACATTTCTCTCATTTCTACATTTCTCTCCATTTCTACAGGTCTCTACCTTTTCTACTCTACATCTTTTAGTGCTCTTTTCAAATTCTTTATCAAGTGTAAAGACAAATTTGAAAATCTTCCGTTTCTATCTTTTCTACTCTACATTTTTACGTACTCTTTTCCAATAATTTATTCTTTATCAAGTGTAAAGACAAATTTGAAAATCTTCAAACAAAATCTAGCACAAATCAATGGATCTTTTGAAACTCTATTTAAAATTTACACTGTCTTCAGAAATGTTTTGAAACTTATCCATGTTGAGGTGTAAAAGTGATTACACAAATATTGTCAAATCCACAGAAATATTCGTGAAATCACTTTTACACCTCATCATAAATGTTTATTGATTATTTCATTACTTCAGGTCACCTCTCCACCTTTTTTACTCCAATGTTTTTTCTGTCATACTCTTTTCCACTAGGAGTTCAGTGAGCCAAGGACTTCAGTGCAATTGCAGCTTGGGAAGAGATCCGTTGACTTGTGTAATGTGTGGAGCCGGAGACTTGAGTGATGTGTGGGATTCGCCTCCACTAACGGATTGCATAATTCGGCTCGACTGATCTTCCCATTGATATATATATATATATATATATATATATATATATATATATATATATATATATATATATATTCTCTATATCAATGGATCTTCCTCTCAAGGATGCCGCTATATACCTTCATAACTATATCTATATCAGTACGCTGTATATGGCAATACCTACTGCTTTATAACTATATCGGTACTCTGTATATAACACTACTAACTGCTATATGCTATATAACACTACTAACTACTGCTATGTGACACTGGAAGTCTCTAATACTGTATAGCTATATCGGTACTCTGTAAAATATAACACTACCAACTGCTTTATAGCTTTATTGGTAGGTTACTTTGTATATAGCACTACTTTGTAAAAAATATATCCCATTCCATGGGATATCTTCTTATGATATATTTTCTCTATGAGTATACTGATGAAGCTATAGTGAGGTCCACGTTATAATGGAAGTGTTTGATAAGCAATGTTATCGCTATCCTTTCCTATCATTCAACAAAGTAGATAGTGCCATCTCTTCCTCGCTTTGCTTTTTTGCCAGATCGTCTTTTAACAATGTAGAATTATTAATAATTAATTAACAAAATATTAAATCTCAATTATAAAAATTCATTATGAAATTGTTGAAAAATATATTCTCTTGCTTAATAAAGTATAATTGATTATTTTAAACGAGAATGAACAGTTCATATTACATCAATAAACCTGTATCAGCTACCGTCTACAGAAGGCATTGACAAGACAGAGGATCGGCAACGTTTTTCTCTTATCTTTCTCCACTACCATTATAACGTGGAGATCACTGTAGCTTCATCAGTATACTTTTAGAGAAAATATATCATAAGAAGATATCCCATGGTATGGGGCGTTCATGTTCAAAATTTCACTCTTTACTTAAGCTGATAGTCTTTGTAGTTCTTTTTCTGACAAGCTATGTGACACTGGTAGTCTCTTATATACTGTATACATCCCATTATATTGACTCAAATATGTTATATTGATATTGTATTTTGTTGGCTTCTCATATTTTATAAGTATTAATATTAGTTTTAGTGACGATATTTATTTATTCAATCATTCAGAATTACACAACTTACAGAACAGTAGCACAGGCTTATAAGCCCAAAACGGTTCCAATTCTAATTTATACAACAGTCCAAATGTAGCTAGGTTATGTGTCACTTAACATTCTTTAATTATACACTCAATTTTACAATTAAAACACACAAAAATCATTTTTAAATTGAAAAATACTTCTAAATTGAATTAAATCAATCATAATTAATTAGAAAATTCCAAACTTTAAAAAAACGATAAAATTTTGAGACCGGAAATTCAAATGCATAATGTTTTGTTTTGCTGTGTTGAATAAAGAGAATATTTTATACTATTCTATTTCTCTCTGTATTCTGAATATATAACTACACTCTACTTTGTAACTATGTAGTTTCTCTCTGTATATATCACTACCATGTTCTATCTATATCAATACTAGCACTCAGTACAGCTATTTCAAATTAAGTCTTTCAGTTTTATCTTTGCATAATTGACCGAGTGAAGTGAGGTCTAAGATTCAAGTCTACGGTTTGGCATTTCTCTTAATGTTTATATGTTTTAATGTTTTAATGTTTTAATGTTTATATGTTGCGCATCTACGGCGAAACGCGGTAATAGATTTTCATGAAATTTGACAAGTATGTTCCTTTTTAAATTGCGCGTCGACGTATATACAATGTTTTTGGAAATTTTGCATTTCAAGGATAATATAAAAGATAAAAGGAGCCTCTTTCATACGCCAATATTAGAGTAAAAATAAGACTATAGAATTATTCATCATAAATCAGCTGTCTAGTAGACTATAATACTACCCGTTCAAAAACATCGAACATTTTGAAAATGTATCTTTCCATCAATATAGACAGTTGACTATAATACTAACCGTTCAAAAACATCGAACATCTTGAAAATATTGTATCTTTTCATCAACGTTGTAGATAGTTGCAGCCAGACCTGATAACAGCGCTCACACTCACATTCCGGGACGACACGTCACGGTATGATAGGACAGAAAGCTCTATGTTTATTTAGGATTTTTTCTAGACATTTTAAATTGATAAGTTATTTATTAATTTTAGAGAAAACATAACAACAGGTCAATGTAACTTACTGAGCGCGAGGTCTACTGTTCACAGAACTACTAGTAATAATTTGTAACTATATATAGGTCTCAATACAGCTCAAATTCAGTCTTTCAGTTTTATCTTTGTATATAGCACTAATACTTAGTACATAGCTATATCAGTACTCTTGATATAGCCTTATTTTGCAACTATAGCCTAAGAATAATAGACGAAGACCCGAGGCCGAATTAGGCATTCGGCTTGCATTCTATTTCACTTTGCAGTTGTGTCTGTTGTCTGTAGACTGTCTGTGGACTGTCTGCAGACAGTTCGTCTGTCTAGTTTCTCATTAACTCATCTCGGTCTGCTTTTCAAATCAGCTCTGGCTTTCAGAATAATTCATGCCGGAATTTTCCTCTAAAATCAGTCTGCTATGTCTTCTCTGACTACAGTATTATACTGAACTTTACTGTACTATAGTATTATAAAGTATGTCAAGAGTCTATAGCCTCCAAAGTCCAGTATCAATTATCCTAAAGAACTATGTCAGCTCTTAGTTTTAAATTCATTAATTTCCCTCATATTGAACTGAGTGGCTGCTTTTTGCAGCATGCTACGTTCCCACGGGTCTTTTTCTTATTAAAATGAAGTGAATAAAATTGAAAAACTTTTCCTAGCTAGCGTGTCTAGTTTTTCCTGTTCCCAGTGCAACAAAGCTCTCTGTAAAAAGTACATGGGTACGTTTGTTATTATTATTACTATGTATGTTCAAAACTATATGGTGAGGTCCACGTTATAATGGCAGTGTTTGATTAGCAATGGTATTGCTATCCTTGTCTATCATTCAACAAAGCGGATATCGCTATCTCTTTCTCGCTTTGCTCTGTTGCCAGATCATCTTTCAACAATGTAGAATTAATAATAAATTAACTAAATATTTAATCTTAACTATGAAAATTGAATTATATCATTTATTTATTTTACAGTTTTGAGTGCCAAGTGGGAGGAATTTTGTTATCAATTCGGATCTTCATCTTTCTAAATTTAAAATTAATTGTTTCAAGTGTTTGTGTTTTGTTTCAATGTGGAAGTTAGTGAAGAATTGAAAAGATTAGTCGCATACATAACATTTATTTGGACAATTTATTTTATGAAATTGGGATGAAAAGAAGTTTTGGACTGTAGTCTGTTTCTTTGTCCTCAAGTTGATTGAAAATGATGAATAAATAAATAAATAAAAATTCATTATAACATTTTTGGGAAATATAATTTCTTGCTTGATAAAATATAACTTAATTGACTATTTTAAACGAGAATGAACAGTTAATATTTCATCAATAAACCTGTATCAGCTAACGTCTATAGAAGGCATTGACAAGACAGATGATTGGCAACGTTGTTTTCCTATCTTTCTCCACTGTCATTATAACGTGGACCCTCACTATAGTTATGAGAACATGAGTATCGTTTGTTATTATTACTATTTATGTTAATGTTAAAAGTATGGTTATAAAAGTATCAGTATTGTTTGTTATCATTACTATGTATATGTTGTTTGAAAGTATAGTAATAGAAGTATGGGAATCATGTATAGTATTAATCAAATAAAATTTAATCCTCAAAAACAATTACATTGAAAATTAGAATACTATAACAATTAACACAATTAAAACAATGAAGTTTTATGCATTGAATAATTTCTTGATAATTCAATGAATAAATATACACCCCCACTATGAATTATATGTTTTGGGGTATAAGTTATTTGTTGCTTGTTGCGTGTTGTAATTACTATTTACAAACTTCATTCACTGATATGGGATTAGAGTTTTTTATATTGAAATTAGTAAAAATCTATAATACAAACAAAATTATGAAATTAGTAGATAAATATCAATGTTCTATTAAGGATAATAATAAGAAAGTCAATTTTTAGAGAAATGAAAAACTAGTGAAGGAAAATAATGAAGAATGACTAGTTTCAATATTTACAATCTAACTAAATTTTCACAATTTTCTACTCCAATATCAACTAACCAGGTAAATAAACTTTTCTTGAACCTGTGTCTATTGTAATTTTCACAATTTTCTACTCCAATTTCAACTAACCAGGAAAATAAACTTTTCTTGAACCTGTGTCTATTGAATACTTCCCTAATGTAACTTGGTATTGAATTGTAAATTCTTGGTCCCAAATATATGTAGTTTCTTTGCCCAAATGTAGTGTTCATCCTTGGTACTATTAAATTCGTGTTTCTCTGCCTCGTTTGATGGTTATGATCTGCCAGTCTTATGTGTTCGTTGTTTCTCCTCATTCGCGTGATGATAGCCTGGATGTAGAGTTTTCTTACACTCAGTACTTTACTGCCCTTGAAAAGAATATTCGTGGGGAATTGATTCTCCTTGAAGCCTATTATTTTTAGTATTCGTTTTTGAAGTTTATAGAGAGGTTCAACATGTATAAAATTCGTAGCTCCCCAGATAATTATGACGTATCTTAAAATTGATTGCACTAAAGAAAAATAAATATTTTTTCTATGTATGTGATGTTCATTTTGTTTTGTTAAATCCTAGTTGGATAGGTTTATTAATCTACAAAATGTTATATAATGTAAAGTGTCATTATGATGTCAAAATAAAAAAGTGATTTGATTTGATTTGTGTAAATAGTATAGATATTGTGGCGGAAGATGCACCGGTTAGATAATGATAACGAATTAGTTGCCAGAGAGAGAGAGAGCCATCAAAGTAATGTAGTTGCCATGAAGCATGAAAAATAGTCCTATCCTTGGGATCGAAACAGCGCGCTCGATAGGTGGCGCTCTTAGCGGCGTTTTTCGGAACTATCGCTGCGGAGGCGCATTAGCCATTTCATTCGTGTTTCGGCGCCGGTCATGTCAGAGTCAGTAGTGGCTCGACTCTCGCTAGGTGAGGACGTTACGTTCGCGCTCTCCAGTGTTACCACAAGTCTGTAGTTCTTATCACTTACTATCAGTTCGGTTCTGTGTACAATGTTCTGTGATTGTGTGATAGAAGGGTGACCTTCGAAAATATTGAAGTGTGTCTGTTCTGAAAGATTCTGTCAACAAACCAAACATGGATATCCTGCCGAGTGGAAACATCTTCAGGGAACTACAGGACATCCACGATACTGGATATTTCACTGCTCAACCATCACTGGAAGATCATTGGCAACAGGTAAAAACATGCTCCTGAAACTATGTCACGTGTATTATTCTAGTACACAACCTTGCCGCTACCAAACGACCATGCATCTGATACTCTACTACCCAGTATCAGACTAATATCCACGTGTTTTTCATAATTTCCATGTGATACAATATTCCCACATGAAACCCCGATATAAAACCAACAATTTCCCATGTAGTAAACCTTGAAATATGCACCTCATTTCAAGCTATAACAATATATTCCATCAAAATTTAGGAGAAAATTTGTTATCTGTTGTTTCCCTACCAATCATTACCATGATATAATCATTTGTTGATTTTATAATAATATTTTGTGATTCTATAACATGTATACGTTGAGTAAATGAGGTTCAAACCCTCCAGAAAACCATTAAAAACGGGATAACACTCTGCCATACAATGCAGTTTTGATAAGACTGTATTTTATCCAGTGATATGTTATTTTCTATCAAGTTATGAGAATTATTATCACAATTCCTGGTTTATAAATGTATTATGACCGGTGTATTTCAATTGAAGAGTTATAGATAAGCAAGATATCATGCATCGTTCAGCAGATATCTGTTGATAAGGTTGGAAAATATTTCCAGTGTCAACGGATATGTCTGTGTATATTTCTTTTACAACCCCCTAAGTATTTCTATAGGTATTTAGATGATCAATTAGGATATTTGTCACGATATTCATCTGATTTCACGTTGATAAGGCTTTTATTTCCGTTTGTATACTTAGTTTTACGCGAGTTATTTATCTTAGAGTTCTCAAGTATGTATATTATAATATAGTAGGTTTACAACCCCCTCGTGTTTTCTATGGATATTTTGTTGATCAAATTAGAATATTTATCATGATACCCAACTATTTTTTTTTTTTTTTGTTGATAAGGCTTTCATTTTTGTCCGTATACGTTATTTTCCGCGGGTAATACATCCTGAGCTCTGAAGTTTGTATATATTCCGTTCACAACACCCTAACAATTCATATGGATATTTAGGTAATCAATTAGTATATTATATCGTGATATTCATATTTTTTCGTGATAAGGCCTTTATTTTTGTCTGTTGGCGTTGCGCGAATAATAGGCCTAATCTTGGACTTCCAAAGTTTGTTTACATCCGCAACGATACGCTATGTAGTTGATGAATTAGAATCATTTTTAATGGTATCCATACATTTTTCCATTGATAAGGCTTCAATTTCTGTCCGAATGCTTGATAATGCGCGAATAATCATCCTGGTCTTCCAAAATATATAGGATATTATTTCTTCTACAACTCCCAACATTTTCTATAGATATTTAGATGATCAATGACAATATTTATCATGATATCCATCTTTTTTTCTTTGAAAAGGTTTCTTATTTTTGTTCGTATGCTTGGTTATGCGCAAATAATCACCCTGGTCTTCCAAAGTATATAGGATATTATTTCTTTTACAACTCCCAACATTTCCTATGGATATTTAGATGATCAATGACAATATTTATTATGATATCCTTCTAATTTTTCTTTGAAAAGGTTTTTATTTTTGCTCGTATGCTTGGTTATACGCAAATAATCACCCTGGTCTTCCAAAATATATAGGATATTATTTCTTTTACAACTCCCAACATTTCCTATGGATATTTAGATGATCAATGACAATATTTATTATGATATCCTTCTAATTTTTCTTTGAAAAGGTTTTTATTTTTGCTCGTATGCTTGGTTATACGCAAATAATCACCCTGGTCTTCCAAAATATATAGGATATTATTTCTTTTACAACTCCCAACATTTTCTATGGATATTTAGATGATCAATGACAATATTTATTATGATATCCTTCCAATTTCTCGTTGATAATTCTTTCATTCTTGTTCGTATGCTGGTTAGTGCGCGAATATTCATCCTGGTCTCCCAAAGTACGTAGAATATTCCGTTTACAAAACCCCATTATTTCCTATGATAATTTCTATTATGATATCCTTCTAATTTCTCGTTGATAATTCTTTCATCTTTGTTCGTGTGCTTGGTTTACCGCCAGTAATGCATCTTGGAGCTAATACCGGATAATAATTTCTCATCAATACATATCATGTTTGTTTACAAGCTAATACATCTATTTATCAATCAATTCAGTCTCCAATGATAAAGCATAGAATGATTGTGAATGAATTTAGACCCTAATGGACTTAATGCCGATTGCACAAAACCCGGTTAAATTTTAATCATGATTAATTTCATGGAGAAGCCGTCTTATCAAAAAGGCCTTCTCTGATTGGTTCTCGTGAGATTGATCACGGTTAAAATTTAACCGGCTTTTGTACAACCGGGTCTTAGCCTATACCTATAATAAAAATGTGAATGAATGGAATAAACCAAAGCTGTTGAATAAACTTGTGGATATTTGGAAAAACTATCAACTTATTTTAGTATTTGTTAATGATTTTGGAGGATAATTCTTGTTAGCAGACAATACTAGAAATAAATTCAACTCCTATAATCACAAGAGGAAGGAATAGAAAGGGCTGTCAACTTAATTATTAGTATTTGTAGTTTATATATGTTTTTAAGGATTATTTTGGCCCTACGTAGTGGAAATACTACGAATTATTATAATTAATTAATTATTATTTATTCTTCGAATAAACTTTTGTATTTCCAAGAGGAAGGAAGAGGAATATTAAACCTTTACTATCTATCTATTAAATAGATAGAATTTTATATTTTAATTTTAAATAGGAATATTGAACCTAAACTTACTATCAACCTTTATATCATTTGTAATTTGTAAATTGTTTTGAAGTATTATTCCGGCTTCAAGTAGCAGACATACTACAGAAAAATTCAACTCCTGTAATTTTAAGAGGAAGAAAACAGCAAGCCGCTTTTTACGGCGATATTTTGCTCACGTGTTGCCAGCTACTGAGTTATTCACAGACCGCAATTACTGTGATGAGTTCAGTGGAAACTACTTTAAGATCTTCGTTTTGTTTTATCCTTGAAGGCATCTGGGTTCTTCTTGTTAGATCCCTAGCGTGATAGCATCAGTAAACTCGGCGTTTTTTGATCGCAAGATTGTTTTTGAGACTGCATCTCGGCTATAGATTGCGTTTTTAGATCACACGATTGTTTCTCAGACTGCATGCAGTTGCAGTGATTATATCTCTTTCCAAAAGATTTCGTCTTTTTGCAATTTTGTGGAAGAGAATTATGTACAGCTGGTAGACTGTGATGAATGGAATGCATTTGTCTGAGAATAGAATTGGATGATTGATGTTCTAATGATTGAGAAGGAGCATATGCTGAATTTGGGGGTATATGAATATGAATATTTATTATGATATCCTTCCAATTTCTCGTTGATAATTCTTTCATTCTTGTTCGTATGCTGGTTAGTGCGCGAATATTCATCCTGGTCTCCCAAAGTACGTAGAATATTCCGTTTACAAAACCCCATTATTTCCTATGACAATTTCTATTATGATATCCTTCTAATTTCTCGTTGATAATTCTTTCATTTTTGTTCGTGTGCTTGGTTTACCGCCAGTAATGCATCTTGGAGCTAATACCGGATAATAATTTCTCATCAATACATATCATGTTTGTTTACAAGCTAATACATCTATTTATCAATCAATTCAGTCTCCAATGATAAAGCATAGAATGATTGTGAATGAATTTAGACCCTAATGGACTTAATGCCGATTGCACAAAACCCGGTTAAATTTTAATCATGATTAATTTCATGGAGAAGCCTTCTTATCAAAAAGGCCTTCTCTGATTGGTTCTCGTGAGATTGATCACGGTTAAAATTTAACCGGCTTTTGTACAACCGGGTCTTAGCCTATACCTATAATAAAAATGTGAATGAATGGAATAAACCAAAGCTGTTGAATAAACTTGTGGATATTTGGAAAAACTATCAACTTATTTTAGTATTTGTTAATGATTTTGGAGGATAATTCTTGTTAGCAGACAATACTAGAAATAAATTCAACTCCTATAATCACAAGAGGAAGGAATAGAAAGGGCTGTCAACTTAATTATTAGTATTTGTAGTTTATATATGTTTTTAAGGATTATTTTGGCCCTACGTAGTGGAAATACTACGAATTATTATAATTAATTAATTATTTTTTATTCTTCGAATAAACTCTTGTAATTCCAAGAGGAAGGAAGAGGAATATTAAACCTTTACTATCTATCTATTAAATAGATAGAATTTTATATTTTAATTTTAAATAGGAATATTGAACCTAAACTTACTATCAACCTTTATATCATTTGTAATTTGTGAATTGTTTTGAAGTATTATTCCGGCTTCAAGTAGCAGACATACTACAGAAAAATTCAACTCCTGTAATTTTAAGAGGAAGAAAACAGCAAGCCGCTTTTTACGGCGATATTTTGCTCACGTGTTGCCAGCTACTGAGTTATTCACAGACCGCAATTACTGTGATGAGTTCAGTGGAAACTACTTTAAGATCTTCGTTTTGTTTTATCCTTGAAGGCATCTGGGTTCTTCTTGTTAGATCCCTAGCGTGATAGCTTCAGTAAACTCGGCGTTTTTTGATCGCAAGATTGTTTTTGAGACTGCATCTCGGCTATAGATTGCGTTTTTAGATCACACGATTGTTTCTCAGACTGCATGCAGTTGCAGTGATTATATCTTTTTCCAAAAGATTATGTCTTTTTGCAATTTTGTGGAAGAGAATTATGTACAGCTGGTAGACTGTGATGAATGAAATGCATTTGTCTGAGAATAGAATTGGATGATTGATGTTCTAATGATTGAGAAGGAGCATATGCTGAATTTGGGGGTATATGAATATGAATAGTTATTATTAGAGCATTAAGGATTACTTCGTTGTACTAGCACCATATGCTGAATTTAGAGGTACTTCGTAAGAATAGTTTGTCTATATTATATCTCTATCATAATTTTCTTGAGCCAATGAGGGGCTTTCATCAACCAGATAATTTTATCTTTTGTTATCTTTTAGTAGGTGTGTATTATCTTAATATCATCATTTTCTTGAGCTCATGAACAGCATTCATAAACAAGCTATCTATAATCTTTACCAAAAAATACAGCTCTGTTTCCCAAATGACTGTCTTAATTTCCACAAACATGTATTATATTCATTCATACTCTATCTATTACATTCTTGTTGAAGATGTTCTTGGCAAGTAAATCTTGAAAAATATTCTCAAAAGAAGTTGCATAGAATATAATATACAAAATAATATTCACTCTACTTATCATAATACAGTTATTGAAATTGAAATTATCTTCATTCTTCTTCTTAGAAAGTACAAACAATATACAAAATGCATATACAAAATTTGAAGAAGGTTCCTCACATGCGC
Organism: Nilaparvata lugens; assembly: GCF_014356525.2. NCBI lineage: Eukaryota > Metazoa > Arthropoda > Insecta > Hemiptera > Delphacidae > Nilaparvata > Nilaparvata lugens. Next base: position 54,352,778 of record NC_052509.1, read on the forward strand.
GAAGCCTGTGTGCGAGGAACGAATATTTGTTACCAATCTACTTCGGAATTCTACATTCCTTGGTAATTGCTTGAAATTTAAAGACATCCAAAATATCAAAATGTTTTTGTTTAAAATATTTTTGAAGTTGGGAGTCAAACTTGGCTTCAGAATTCGTCCAGCAATGATAACTCTTCAATACTTATTTGAGTAAAATTCTAATATTTTTAAGTAGCCACTTATCAATTACTCAACTGAGTAACTACTTACAACTTCTTTTATAAGTAACTACTACCAGAGAAAAAATAATAATCTATGATATATAAAGGAGAGAGTTGGCTTATTCATATACACGTACTGGATAGGATATTTCCTATTCCTATATTTCCTGTGTCACGAATGACGCATCATCACGTCTGAACTACTGAACTGATTAACTTGAAATTTTGCATAAGAATTCCTAATTTACCGAAGATGGTTATAGGCCTTCTTTAAATCTTTCTAGATTTCAGTAGGTCACGTGATTTAAAACATACCATTGCGAAGCACGGGTCACCTGCTAGTAGGTAAAAAATATCTTTACTCTCTGCTTCTACTTACATAGTAAAAATTGAGTTGAATTAACATGATCACAGCAACAAAAACTTGAAATAATTTTTGTCCAGGAATTTTTAGAAAAAAAAATGTTATTACTAGAGTTGAATAGATAACAAATAGTAGAAGTGCATAATGCAAGAGTGACATGGTCCACGTAGGCGACTGCGCATGCGTAGTGACAGATAAGTTGTGGAATGCGATTCAGAGATGGATAACAACAACAATAAAAGTAATAGAGGCAACTTTCCTAAATTGGTCGGTGCAGTGTTTAGGCCAACGAACCCGTTCCAACCGGTTTGTCTTTCGGCGTTTAAACTTCCTATGCATTTCATCATTAGTGAACTATCGACGGGCCCTTACCCAGCCTATTATATGCGTATATGTTCCTATATATGTGTTTATTTGACTATATATGTGTATATTTGACTATAGTGATAGGCACGTTATAATGGTAGTGTAGAATAGTATCTTAAGTCACAAGGACGGGAAGGGCCGTTTTGCAGGCGAGAATGATGTTTCTAGTCGAGGCGTTCGCCGAGACTAGAATTTCATTTGACCACCGCAAAAGACATTCACGTCAAAGTAACGTACACTATTTTTGTCATAATAATCTAGAAAAGAATAATTGAGAAACAGAAAACATTACCTGCTTGTGCTGACATTACTACATGCATTCTATAAACATAACCTAGTTTACAAGTTTCGAATCAGGAATATCTTGATTGTAGTTGCAAAAATTCCACCTGGAGCGCTAACAGGCGGCTTTAGGAACAGTTTTGCTGTTCCAAATTTGGAACTAGGAAACATACTCGACTGTAAAGAAAAGATATGATTTTATTACATTATAGTATGCTGTAATGAGAATCATATGTTTATTTGTTTTACAATCAGCTGTTTACCGGCTTGATTTCATGGATGCAGAACAGCTGAAATTGAATGACTGACAAAAAGATATTTTTTTATTTATCACATTGTGTACAAGTACTTGACATGAGGAAAGGCACAACATGCTCATGCCCAAAACTGTCCCATTTCCAATTTATACTATACTGTCCAAATCAAAATGTTGGCTATGTCACTTTCACTTTTGAAAATACAATTTACGCTCTTCAATACTAAGATAGGAGAACAACGTTGCCGATCCTCACTGTCTTGTCAATGCCTTCTTGACGGAAGCTGATACAGGTTTAGTAATGTAATATCAACTGTTCATTCTCCTTTAAAATAATCAATTATATTTTATTAAGGAATAAATTATATTCTCAATAATTTCATAATGAATAATTAAGATGAAATATTTTGTCAATTCATTATTAATTCTACATTGTTAGAAGCCGAACTGGCAACAGAGCAAAGCGCGAGAGAGATAGCGCTATTCGCTTTGTTGAATAATAGACAAGGATAGCAAAACCAATGTTGACCAAACACTGCCATTATAACGTGGACCTCACTATAATACATGTTTATAGTAGACTATAGTGAGGTCCACGTTATAATGGCAGTGTAGAAAGATAGGAGAACAGTGTTGCCAATGATCTACCTTGTCACTGCCGAACTATCGAAGGGTCCTTTCTGAGCCTATCATATGTGTGTATGTTACTATACATGTGAATATGCTACTATATATGTGTTTATTTGACTTTAGTGAGGTCCACGTTATGATGGCAGTGGAGAAAGATAGCAGAAAAGCGTTGCCGATTATCTGCCTTGTCAATGCCTCCTTCAAAGGATAGCTGATACCGGTATATCTGATGTAATATATCAACTGTTTATCCTTGTTAAAAAAAATCAATTATATTTCATCGCCAAGAAAATATATTTCTCAATGATTAAATAATACAATTTTAATAACTATTGAGATTGAATAGTATCTTATATAATTTCATTTCTACATTGTTTAAAAGCGATCTGGCAACGTTGCGGAGCTAGAAAAGGATAGCGCTATCTGCGTTGTCGAATTGTAGACAAGGATAGCAACACCACTGTTGATCAAATACTGCTATTATAACGTGGACCTCACTATGTATTGGCTCGCAATGATCAGTACATCATTACCTCTGAGAATGTGACAGGGGGGCAATTAGAGGTCGAGAGGGGGGTAATTAGAAACCGTCTAATGAACTATTTGGTATTCAGCATACTCATCTTCTACAGGCAAGACAACAATAATTGCATCTTGGTCCATGAATTGCATGAAGTGGAAACTGAATAATTTGCATAAACTATTCTTTGAAGTTCATGAATTATCTTTCAAGTGCGAATTATATGGAGATTTGTATCATGAACGAATAATGTTGGATCTACAGACGATAAATATATAATAATAATAACCCTGTATCTTGTATTAGAATCTATAATAAATAGAAATGAAAGAATTGGCTAAAAGACGGGATAGGAAATTCACGAATGACGCATCATCACGTCTTGACTGAAATTTTGCTTATTCATGGTAGATTCTCGATTTATAAAGGAAAGAACTGCCTTGTCCTATCATATTAAGCAAGCAATTTCTGTATTTATATATCTGGTTATTTTTATATCTGGCTATTTTTATATCTGGTTATTTTGTTTAACGGATCTCGAAAACAGCTCTAACGATTTCCATGAAATTTGGAACACTGTAGGTTCATGACATAAAAATTCGATTGCACTAGGTCTCATCCTTGGGAAAACTCGCTGAACGACAGTAATAAGATAATAAATTCATCCTTGGCTGAAACAGCTGTGGATAGTAAAAAAGTGAGTGAGCGAGTGAGTATGTGAATCTATTGCCGCGTTTCGCCGTAAATGCGCAACATATATACATTTAACCATATAAACATTTAAACATAAAGAGAAATACGAAAACAGTCGACTTGAATCTTAGACCTCACTTCGCTCGGTCAATAAATTGAATTCATGAATTACCTTAGAAACGCGAATCATGTGGAGAGCTGAACAATAGTATATCCAATCTATTATATTCACTGTATGGTTGTAGGCCTACCATGGATAAAATAATTTTGGATTTATAGAGGAATAATAACTATATTTTGTCTATGGTTATATACTGGGAGTTAACAGAGTATTCCCGTACTAAAGGAGTTTTCTCCCTAGAGTTCTTTAATAACAAATAAAAATAGTTTCGAAATTCAATTCTAGAAAACTTTCAAATGTTAGTGCCAGTTGCACAAAGGCCGGTTGAATTTTAAACATGATTAATTTCAAAAGAACCAATCAGAGTAACCTTCTTTCCGAAAAAGCCTTGGTTCTCGTGAAATTATCCATGATTCAAATTTAACCGGCTTTTGTGCAACCAGGAAAGAAGACTTCTCTGATTGGTTCTCGTAGAATTAACCATGCTTAAAATTTGACCGGATTTTGTGCAACCAGACCTTAAAATTTCCAAATAACTATCCTTAGAACTGTGAAAGAAGGCTTCTCTGATTGGTTCTCGTGAAATCAATCATGATTAAAATTTAACCGGCTTTTGTGCAACCAGACCTTAAAATTTCCAAATAACTATCCTTAGAACTTCCTAAATATTTCATCTGAGAAAGGAATACCACATTGGGCCCTCATTATTTCTCCTTTTCTGTGTAAATAAAAATCTAATAATAATATTTCAAATGTTTAAACTGCCATTATGTAAGCTTGGAACAGACGGCTTATTATGGAGAGGAAATAAATGGGGAATGAGGCATGACCAAGAATAGTGATTCATTGATAATATCCTTATCTTTTATGTTTCCGTTTGTCCATCTAAAATAAAATAACCAGACTGGCTTTACGTAACTCCATACTATTATCATCATAATAAATGCTCAACCATGACTGGGTAAACACCACAAATAATAAATGAAGATTCTTGGAACACATAGCTTTTATTTTTCTCAATAATTACTATATTTCTGGAGTAGAATCAAACGGAACTGAAATGGTTCATTTTTATATGCACTTGAATTGAGCTTTAGATTAGATACCAGTGCTCGTTATTATTGTGACGTATGATCTCCATATTTAGTCATCTAGAGTGTTTAATTCTCTTCAAATCTATAGTTTATTTAATGATTGAATTATCAATTTCAGAAGAAATAAATTCCTCAGTCACTCATTCTAAATTCATTTCGATAACATTGCAGTGTTAATTTTGATCTCAGTTCAATTCTTCTGTATGGATTCTACTATAATTCATGAATATGTTTGGTTTTGAAGCATCTAAATGTTAAAATCTACTTTGTGAAAATAATTAATGACTGAAAATTTTGTGAAGTGAACAACTACAAGACTTAACCTATTTCGGACTACAGTATGTTTAACCTTATCTAAATTAGGGAGAGGAATAGCACAAGGTTCCCTTATCTTTTTTCCCATCATTAATTTTTGATGATGTACGTATTGTATGAATCCATAAAGAATTATTATCGTACCTGAATTCTTCAAGAAGTTTTTGTTTTTTCAATGGTTTCAAATTTTCTCAAATAACTTAATCGTTTCAAATGGTAATTGAGTGAAATATTCTCAATTCATTCATTGATTTAGACCATCTTTATTCAAAATTCATTGTTTTCGTGTTTATTTTGAACGAAAATTGTATAGAAATTGTACGTGAAATACAAAACTAACCTTATCTTGGACTGTGTCATCACCGAAATTTGAAAGAAAAATAGCACAAGAATTGCCTTATTATTCTATCTACCCATTTTATTACATCAGCGTCTTTTGTATCGTAAATAAAAATAGATTGTAATGCTTGAAATCAATGTACAACATAATTGAACATGTTTTACTCTTTGTGAATTTTTCAACTAGTTTCGGAAGTTGAAACTTTCAATTTAAATTGAACGAGCACAATTTTTTTGTTTTTTAAATATATAATAATGAGAGAAGTTGAAAGTCTGATTTGAATTTAATTTTATAAGTTCTAAAGGGTACATTAATTATATGTTTCCACATTTCAACTGCTTTTTAGTGAGGTTCACGCTGTAATGGCAGAGGAGAAAGGTAGGAGAGCAACATTGCCGATCCTCTGTCTTGTCAAATGCCTTCTATAGACGGTACCGGGTACCCGATACAGGTTTATTGATGTAATATTAAATGAATAATAATTTCAAATAATTATAGGCTTCATTGAAAAGCAGCGAAATACAAAATGAAAATATTCCAAAAACAAAGATGTATCACACTATAATCAATACAATTACTATTCAACAGCAATGAACTAAAAGCAACTATTAATCTATAATGAAACTTGAATAATATTCTTAAATGTTCATTCTCGTTTAAAATAATCAATTATATTTTATTAAGCAATAAACTATATTTATCAATAATATTTCATTATGAATTTTCATAATTAAGACGAAATATGTTGTTAAGTTATTATTAATTCTACATTGTTAAAAGACGATCTGGCAACAGAGCAAAGCGCGAAAGAGATAGTCCTATTCGCTTTGTTGAATGATAGACAAGGATAGCAATACCATTGTTAATCAAACACTGTCATTATTACGTGGACCTCACTATAGGTATTGTATTGAACTATAGAAATTCATAAAATTCGAAAATCAGCTCTATTAAATTGATGGCAATTGTCCAGAATCCATTGATTGATAAGTTATGGAGTTGGAGTTATCAACAATTTATTATTTGAATAGTATGAAATCATCTTTATTTTTCTCATGAAATCGCTGTTCCACGGTATTTATCTTAGCAGTACAGTTCAATAGCTTGGTTTGAACTCTGACCGATTTATCACATTTCAAGCTAAGATATCAAATGTCCAAATTACTACCTGAATTTTATGACTCATCTTTTCAATCGATAGATTGAAAATCCATTCAAATCGTTTCTGACCTGAGGTCAAGGTTGTATAATTATTTATATTTATCAAGCAATAAAAATCGAAATGCTCAAGGATTGAAGTTATTCAATCGGAAAACAAATTTCTACTTTCTATTCCAAGAAACTGTGAAGAAGAATTTAGAGAATTAAACACAAAGCATTTTATGTAATCTTTGAAATCTATTTAATCACTTAGAATCCGATAACAAATTTAATAGTGAGATAGCTTGTAGCCAATATTCAAAACACCATGTTTTATTTTATTTTATTTATTCATAAGGCTTTTATAGGCAGAGAGATCCTTTTCGATGCTTTGCCTTGCCGTATTACCCAATGTCATTTCCTATCAACACTCAAGTTTATAGGTTATTGACCGAGCGAAGTGAGGTCTAAGATTCAAGTCGACGGTTTGGCATTTCTCTTAATGTTTAAATGTTCATATGTTTATATGTTGAGCATTTACGGCGAAACGCGGTAATAGATTTTCATGAAATTTGACAGGTATGTTCCTTTTTTAATTACGCGTCGACGTAAATACAAGGTTTTTGGAAATATTTTGCATTTCAAGGATAATAGAAAAGGAAAAAGGAGCCTCCTTCATACGCCAATATTAGAGTAAAAATCAGACTATACAATTATTCATCATAAATCAGCTGACAAGTGATTACACAGATGTGTGGAGAAGCCAGTCTATTATTGCTGTATTTCCATAAGGTCTATAGTTTCAATCAGGTACTTGTGGATGAGAATACTGCGTCAGGTCTACTGTTCACAGAACTACTAGTATATTGGGTTCTTCATGTTTTCTCACTAAAAATTTGAACTTTCACTTCCTGAGTTTCTTTTTTATAAAGTTTAAAGTCAAGAAAACTTATTTCTAAACACAAATTCACATTTAAAAAGCAAAATATAAAATTGTGATGATAATATTGAAGCTGAAAATTTCACATTACAAATTTTTCCATTACAAAACCATGTTACTTGTTATTAGACGGTTGGCGTTCATATAAATCATTTTATATTCTAAAAAAGTATTATCTTAGTAATAGAATGATGGGAAGAATGGCTTATGAATGTACAGGACAGGAAATTCATGAATGACGCATCATCACGTCTGAACTACTGGGCTGATTACCTTGAAATTTTTTATATAGATTCTAAACTTACCGAGGATGGTTATAGGCCTATTTTAAGTAATTTTAAGAATTCAGTAAATCAAGTATATCTTATAACTATAATATCTTATTATAATATCATAAAACTATAATATCAATTCTTGGTTCTGTTGAATACTGTAATGATTAATTCAATCTCTAACGAAATATCTATTAAAATTCTTCATATAGAACTATAATATCCCTTCTTGGTTCTTGTGTATAAATATTAATTCAATCTCAAACGAAATATCTACTCTAATCCTCAGAAAAATAAAGTTTTCTTGATTTCATAATAATTCCCATACTTGAGAATGAATATTTTGATGGTTCATCATATTTCTACATAGTCTACTAAAGATCTAGCAACGTTGTGAAGTTAGGAAAGGATAGAGCCATCTGCTTTGTCCAATGACAGACAAGGATAGCAATCCAATATTAATTAAATCCTATGTTCAGTTTTGAAGAATCTAAATTAAAAAATCTACGTTGTGAAAATAATTAAGTACTGAACATTTTGTCAATCATAAGACTTAACCTATTTCGGACTATGTGTAATCTTATCCAAATTTGGGAGAGGAATAGCACAAGGTTACCTTATTTTTCTCTCCCAATCATTTTGATGATGTACTTATTGTATCAATCAATAAAGAGTTATTCAAAGACAGAATTCAAATGCTGAGTTTAAAACTAAGGTTACCTCATTTTTTCTCTCCCTAACATTTTGATAATGTACTTATTGTATCAATCAATAAAGAGTTTTTCAAAGACAGAATTCAAATGCTGAGTTTAAAACTAAGGTTACCTCATTTTTTCTCTCCCTATCATTTTGATAATGTACTTATTGTATCAATCAATAAAGAGTTATTCAAAGACAGAATTCAAATGCTGAGTTTAAAACTTAAATCTCAACGTAATATACTTCAATTTATTGGCAACTTTGATCTGCGACCTCCTGCAGTTTTTGCAGTTCACGACCCTACCGCAGTATGATAAAAATTTGTACATATTTACATTGCTATTTTATCGAGCAATTTCCCCCTTAATAGGAAATGAACCCCTCTACAAGGTTGCAATTTCACTTCTGCTTCTTGTCTAAATTTAGCTCGCCACTAAAAAACTACTGAATAGTAATAAGCCAGTGGCGCCAGTTGTTTAGTAGTGTTGTGGTGGTAATGCACCTGAACAGCATTCTTTCTCTCACTCCTAACCCACAACACTTTCTCTTTCTTTCTCTCTCGTGCCCCAAGTCATACACTTTCTGTTTCTCTTCTACCCCAAGTCCTAAACTTGATCATTCTCTCTCAATCTCTCGCCTACCCCAAGTCATACACTTTCTCTTTCTCTTCTACCCAACGTCCTGAACTTTATCATTCTGTCTCTCTCCTACGCCAAGTCATACACCTTCTCTTTCTCTTCTACCCCAAGTCCTAAACTTCATATTCACTCTCTCTCTCTCTTCTACCGCAAGTCATACACTTTCTCTTTTTCTTCTACCTCACGTCCTATACTTCATCAACAATCTCTCTCTCTCTCTTCTACCCCAAGTCATACAGTTTCTCTTTTTATTCTACCCAACGTCTTGAACTTTATCATTCTCTCTCTCTCTTACGTCAAGTCATACACCTTCTCTTTCTCTTCTACCCCACTTCTTAAACTACATCAGTCTCTCTCTCTCCCCTATCCCAAATAATACACTTTCTCTTTCTCTTCTACCCCACGACCTAAACTTCTTCATTCTCTCTCCCTTTCCTACCCTGAGTCATACACTTTCTTTTTCTCTTCTACCCCACGTCCTGAACTTCTTCATTCTCTCTCTCTCCTACGCCAAGTCATACACCTTCTCTTTCTCTTCTACCCCACTTCTTCAACTACATCAGTCTCTCTCTCTCCCCTATCGCAAGTAATACACTTTCTCTTTCTCTTCTACCCCACGACCTAAACTTCTTCATTCTCTCTCCCTCTCCTACCCTGAGTCATACACTTTCTCTTTCTCTTCTACCCCACGTCCTGAACTTCATCACTCTCTCTCTCTCTCCTATCCAAAGTTATATATTATTTTCTCTTTCTCTTCTACTCCACGTCCTCAACTTCATCATTCTCTCTCTCTCTTTCTCCTACCCCAAGTCCTACCCCAAGTCCTACACTTTCTCTTTCTCTTTTCATTCAAGGGGTGGAAAACGTCATCGGTTGGTGGAGGGGTGATAGATATGGGGTTGGGGGCGTAGAATCACGATTGAGCCGATTGCCACGCACAAACACAGGCACGCTTCTTGTTGTTCTTTATCTTACTCCTACTCCTCTTCTTATTCCTCTTCTTTTTTTCTTTTTATCATTCTTCTTCTTCTTCATCACCTCCTACTCCTCTTTCCCCTCTCACCATCATCATACATTTTTCCTTTTTCTTTTTTTATTTTCTTCTTCTTCATTTTCTTCTTCTTTTCCTTATTCTTTTTCTTCCTCTACTTTTTTTCTCTTTCTTCTCACTGTTTACCTACTCTTACTCCTCCTCCTCCTCCTCCTCCTCTCCTCCTCCTCCTCCTCCTCCTCCTCCTCTCCTCCTCCTCCTCCTCCTATTCACCCACCACATCCTTCTTCATCTTCTTCTTCTTCCTCTTCATCTTCATCTTCCACTTCTACTGCTCCTTTTTCTTTCCCCCTCATCATTCTTCTCCTCCTTCTCTCCCTCTTCTTCCTCGTTCCCCTCCACCATTCGTTCTCCCTCCTCCTTCTCTCCCTCCTCATCCTTCTCCTCCTTCTCCTATTCCTTCTTCTCCTCCTACTCCTCCTCATCCTTCTGGTTCTCCAACACCTCTCGTTCTTCTCCTCCTTCTCCTACTCTCCCTCTCTTCCTCCAAGTTCCACTCCACCTCTCGTTCTCCTCCTTCTCCTCCTCCTCATCCTCCTCCTCCACCTCCACCTCCTCCTCCTCCTCCACCTCCTCCTCAGCTCTATATTCGGGACACTATCTCATTTGTAGCCCCCAGAGCGGTCGTTCTAACGCCCCTTGCATTATGAATGCACATTGCTAAAGCATAGCTCTACTGCAACCTGGACCATATAAGACTAGGCTATCAACTACTAGGCTATGCTATGCTAAGACTACCTTGCCAACCCCAGACCAGAGACCATATAGAATGTATAGAGAGAGTGCATTCTATACGCGCAGCCCGAGTCTCGGCATCTGTCCATATTTCAAGCAAACTGATCGAAGCCATGTTGAATTCCCTTGCGAATCGGCTTGTAAAATAGCGCAAGATTTCGTGGATGTCTCTTTAATCTTATATGAGTGGAGCGAAACTAAAAAATTCCCTTATACAGGTGTTGTAGGAATAGATGGGAATATTACTCTAATTTACAGTGAATGAAAATGTGAGTTTTTTAGATTTTTATCATGAAAATATATGATGGGACATTTTCTTTCGTTAGGGCTACTCTTGAATATAAATAAAAAAAGACATTTAAGTACCCTTTTTGAAATTGTTGTCTCCCAATTTTAAAAATCTGGTGTGGCGCACTCACATAACTTTCCTAGCCGTTATGAAAATTGATCACCTGACGCTAGTGTTCCCGCGCATCTCCAGTCTACTATTCAAAGATTTGAGCCAGCTGGTGACAGGGCAATAACCCTGGAGACACAGGAGGTCTGCTATCTCTTCATAGTGAATCATTTAATAGAATCAACAGTTGCCAACAGTTTGCATCATTGAATAAACACATATTCTCGAATTTCGAGCTTATTTTCAATTTTAGGTGAAAATGTTACTGAACATTAATTGTAGATATTTTTATGCTCAATCTTTTCTACTTGAAATTTTTTGTTTAAATTGTATCTGAAGCCTGATAATTGGGCACTGAAATTGATTGGGCACTGCTACTTCAATCCTGGGAATATTATATTACTAGCCGTCAGGCTCGCTTCGCTCGCCATATCCGTTTAGTCTGGACCCCCGACTGGATTGTCCTAACATATGATAAAAATGCTCAAATAAAAATGCAGGCGAGCGTAGCGAGCCTGCTGATCTCATTCTTGGGCGATCCAGTCGGGGATCCAGGGATATGGCGAGCGAAGCGAGCCTGACGGCTGATGAAAATATATGATTGGACTTTTTTTTTCGTTAGGGCTACTCTTAAATATGAATGAAAAAAGACATCAAAGTACCCTTTTTGAAATTGTTTTCTCGCAAAAAAAAATTGTTTTTTCTGAAACTTTCGAAAACAGTTTCAAAAATGGTAATTAAGCTGGGTTTACACCAAATTCATTAACAAAATGTTAATAACTTAATCCTTATAGATTCTATTAGATTGAACGGAACTTGACAAACACATATGTTCATCAATTTCAATTTCTTTTATTTCCTAAAAAAAAAAAAATCATATTCATATCAGTTATTCAAAATAACTAATAACAATAATAGTTATACAAAAACAAATCAAGGAAATATATTTACCCACTTAGATTGAACGGAACTTGACAAACACATATGTTCATCAATTTCAATTTCTTTTATTTCCTAAAAAAAAAAATCATATTCATATCAGTTATTCAAAATAACTAATAACAATAATAGTTATACAAAAACAAATCAAGGAAATATATTTCCCCACGAAATATATTTCGTGTGTGGGGAAAGAATTCCTATCTAGAAATGACTTAAGAAATACAGGATAATCGAAATCATTTCTTGCGAAACTTTTAAATTTTACTTTTTTTTTACCAAAAAATAAACTTTAATTAAACAATAACTTCAAATGTATAAAATAAAATAGGTTAAATCTATTACTGGTATAGGTTGGTGCTATAAGGTCGAAAGTGTTAATAGAGCGCTGCATCAAAAACAAGAAACTAAACACAAGCAAGAAGAGAGAGAAAAAAAGAAAAAATAACGAAACACGGAAAACTAATGGCTTATAACAAAATGAAAAATGGGAATATCTGTAGACGAATCACGCTATCATGTGTATGATAAGTTATGCTCAATCTAATAGAATCTATAAGGATTAGGTTATTAGCATTTTGTTAATAACTTTGGTGTAAACCCAGCTTGAGATTCTATTTTTGTTTATATGATGGGACATTTTGTGAATTGAACAACTACAAGACTTAACCTACAGTATTTCGGACTATGTGTAACCTTATCTAAATTTGGGAGAGGAATAGCACAAGGTTACCTTATTTTTCCTCTCCCTTTCATTTTGATAATGTAATTATTGTAAAAATGAATAAAACATGATAACAGTTCCATCAAAGGAAATATTCATTCATCAGGTTTCCATCAATATATTTCCCATTCAAATGAATCATTTCAAACTTTTTTCTCTTATCATTTCTATTTTATTGTCAAGCTTATAAAATCGATCATTCTGGTTTAGTTGTAAATTCTGGTACAATTTAAATGATTGATGATTCAATGGAAAATTTTCGGGGATTTTTCACTTTTTTATGCGGACATTTTTCACTTTTTCATCTCAAAATTTTTTTTATAAATTCATCTATACTATAATAAAGGAAAGAACTGGCTTATACACGTACGGGATAGGAAAATTATGTTTGACACATCAGCACTGTCTGAAATACTTCATTGATCATCTTGAGATTTTTCATAACGATTCTTAACTGACCGAGGTTGGTTATAGGCCTATTTCAATTCTTCAAGATTTCATTTCGTCAGGTTTGCATTTCAAGTTTTAAAATAGAGTCTTGCGGAGCAAGGGTTACCTGATAATCTCATGGACTACTGGACTGATTTAATTGAAATTTTGCATAGAGATTCTTAATGAACCGAGGATGGTTATAGGCCTATTTTTCAATTCTTCAAGATTTTATTACGTCAAGTTCTGAAATAGACCCTTGCGGAGCACGGGTTACCTGCTAGTCTATAATGTTTTATTAGAGAAAAGAATTAGTTTGTACCTACCTTATACTCAGGGCTATATGCTAATGTTACGTTTAACGCTAAACCATGTTTACTTGTAGATATGGTTGCATATATCATAATGTGTTTCATATGGGGTTTAAACAAAGATCTGACATTTCTCCGTTTAAACCAAGTTTAGTATCTGTATACTAATCTTCGTATCTGTATATAGCCTTCGAGAGATACAAATAGATACAGAGATAACCAATTGATACGAAGGCTAGATTCTATTTATGATAGGGAACTGGTGCACTTGTACGGATGGACACGTTAAAGTGTCGGTCCCGACTGAAGTGTGACAGTTGTAAGGCCTATTGAGAGCTTAAATGATATTTTCAGTTGAGATGGGACCTTGCGGTAAGGGACTGCCCACCAACAGAGCCATACGAATTTACTTTTTTACAGTCCGTACAAAATTTTACTACTTCTGACTTGGAGGAATATACGGCACATAGAAATGGATTGATTGATTGATTGAGTACTTTATTTATGTAGATTACAATATATATTGGCTTATACACTTATATAAAATAGCTTACAATACAGCAAAATTATAGATGTATTTACATAATATACACTATGAAAATAATTATTGAACTGTATATGATACGAAAAAAGCAATTTGTAATAACTAAAGATAATATTGTTATGCATCTACACGAATTGGCGGAGCTTTGGACATATCAATGTCCATTCTTCAGAAAGAATATTCAAAATATCCTTCCCACTAACTCTCTAACAAAACGGTAATTTTGGTCCAAATACATGGTGGGAGATTAGCCAATTACAGTGATGGATAGAGTCATAGGTGGAAGCTTATTTGCCAATTTGTCTGTCGTCTGACTGCTTCCAGACAGGAAACTTCGCATGTGTAGTATGAGCACATGAATAGTCACTAGAAGTTGGAGAACGCTGGCCGCTTCAAAACGGCAACATCGCGCCTCTGTATCCCTCCCGCTGTATGCTTTCTCTACTGCGCATGTCCATCTCAAGTGAGAAGTAATTTTGTACAGAGTATAGTGTACTTGTAGACTAAGTACCTCTGGATTGCGCCCGGAACCAGGTTATCCACAATAATATTCAGAAATTAGACGGTGGGAAGCAACTAGCCTCACGAAAGATATAAACTGCAACTCTTTCGATTTTCGTTGTCGCTTTTGTGAATGCTTTCCCTGCCTAATCCGAACACTCGCCTGATCCGGCTCACTTAAGCTCCTAGCCCATTTTCAAGGGAAGTCATAATTTTTTATGACATCTGCAAGATGGGGCACATTTGCCGAGTCTTTTTTAAAAAGAAAGTACAAGCTAAGTTGAAAATGTGGAGAGGGAAATGGGAGATGGTCTTGAGGTTAGGAAATGTAGAGAGAGAATGATAGAATTATTTGAGGGAGAGAGATAGATAGATTTAGGAGAGATAGAGGGTGAAATAGTGATAGATTTGTGGGAGAGAGAGATAGATGTAAGAGAGATGAAGTGTGAAAGAGTGATAGATTTGAGGGAGATTGATTGATTGATTGAGTACTTTATTTATGTAGATTACATTATATACTGGCTTTTACAATTATATACAATAGCTTACAATAAAGCAAAATTATAGATCAATTTACATAATATAGATTAAGAAAATGATATTTGAACTGCATATGATATGAAATTTGGACATATAAATTTGTAGCACATACAGGAAAACTTAACAGTTTTATAATATTAATTAAAAAAGGAAACACACGACATAGATAGATTAGAAGCACTTACATTATTGTTTGGCAATTTTCGACGAGCTGTGCCGTCTTCCTCAACCATAAGATTAGATATGAATAAAGCATAGCTGTGGATGGGTGATGTGCGAGGATCACATCTATAAAAAAAATATTTTTAAGATTATACGTACTGGCATTCAATGACACTTTATCGTTACACTTAATAATTTCTTTTCAACCGAAAACTTTTATGTCGAAACTGCTGTATATAGGCTTTGATAAAGGCATAATAGTATAACATTTTTCAACGGGTCACAGCTTACTAGCCTTATATTCAACAAGTGTTCCTTCCCCGAAAATTATTAATAAATTCAGTCCCATCCAGTTTTGAATAGTAGTGGACCGAAAGCCATTTGTACTAGACGGCCGAAATTATTACTGGTGCCCTTATATGAAACAATAACCCTTCGCTTTCAAGAGAACACAAAATTGTCGTCTCTCCTCTATCAATTGAACTGATCATTCAATTGTGACTGTTGTCAACTACTGGCTATCTATCACCTATGACGTCACTGAGGGAGAGAGAGGAAGAAAGAGAGGGATCGATCAATTTATTCCCTGCCTCCGGCATTAATAACCGAGGTTTTTAGTATTCCAAGCTGGCTGGTTCGCGAGTGCAGGATTTTAATAAGCCCCTAGCAAAGTACAGGGTCCCCTACCCCTAACCACCGCCCCCAAATTTTGTCAATCTGTACTGACCATGTGGGTAAGCCAGCCCACACCCCTATACCCTGAGCTACGGGTTCTGCTCTAATTTGTGTCCCCAACAAAGAGATGAGTCTGATATGTTCCCGTTATGTATTTATAACTACATGCTTTCTCTCTCTCTCTCTCTCTGTCTCTCTGTTTTGGTAGAGAGTTAGTGGGAAGGATATTTTTAATATTCTTTCCAAAGAATGGACATTGATATGTCCAAAGCTCCGCCAATTTATGTATAGTGAGGTCCATGTTATAATGACAGTATTTGATCAACTTTGGTTTTGGTATCCTTGTCAATCATTCCACAAAGCCGGTGGTACTATCCTTGTCTAGGTCCACAACGATGCCAATTATGTTTTTGACAGTGTAGAAATATAATTAATTAATGCAGAGAATCGGCATCGCTATTCTTCTATCTTCATTTACTGTCATTACAACGTAGACCTCACTATAGATGCATAACAATATGATTATCTATAGTTATTTTATTACAAATTGCTTTTTCATATCATATACAATTCAATAATTATTTTCTAAGTCTACATTATGTAAATTCATCTATAATTTTGCTGTATTGTAAGCTATTGTATATAAGTGTATAAGCCAGTATATATTGTAATCTACATAAATAAAGTACTCAATCAATCAATCTCTCACACTCTCTCTCCTAAACCCCCTCACACTGTCTCACTCCTCAACTCAATCATCAATAGTTGATTTTCGACAACGTTTGCTTTTATGGAAAACTGCATTTGATTTTTCTTCTAAAATCCAAACTTTGAAGATTCAATTTTGTGTAACATCCGTATTTGATTTTTTTTTGGAAACTCAGACTTTCAATTTCAAACTTCAAAAATAATAATTATTGTCACATACGAACACTCAACAATTTCTATCAGGTTTTGAATCGAGGTCCACGTTATAATGGCAGTATTTGAGCAACATTGGTGTTGCCATCCTTGTCTATCATTCGACAAAGCATGTATCGCTATCCCTATCCACCACCGCAACTTTGTCAGATCGTTTTTCAACAATGTAGAAATATAACTAATTAACAAAACATTTAATCCCAATGATGAAAATGTTCTATTCAATCAGTGAAAGATGTATTTTTTTGAGGAATATATTACTAGTAGTTCTGTGAACAGTAGACCTCGCGCAGTTATAACGACGTCCCAAACGATAAGCACATCCACACTGATACACTAACTATTTATTTGATCAGATCATGCTTACACAAGATTTAATTATCATATAACGCTTTCCGGAATTTATCGCGAGAAAACCAGAAGACATCTAGGCGCCCAGACAAGCTGTTATAAGTTCTTTCCATCCTATTTAATAGTGCATAAAAATTGCATTCAATGAGGCATGCAATTTATAGTCTACACAGCTGTTAATTTTTTACCAAGTTACAATGAGATATTGAATTGCATGCGTCATGGCATGCAATTTATAGTCAACTCGACAGCTGATTTATGATGAATAATTCTATAGTCTGATTGTTACTCTAATATTGACGTATGAAGGAGGCTCCTTTTTCCTTTATATTATCCTTGAAATGCAAAATTTACAAAAACCTTCTTTATACGTCGACGTGCAATTTAAAAAGGAACATACCTCTCAAATTTCATGAAAATCTATTACCGCGTTTCGCCGTAAATGCGCAACATATAAACATATAAACATTTAAACATTAAGAGAAATGCTAAACCGTCGACTTGAATCTTAGGCCTCACTTCGCTCGGTCAATCAACATAATATGTATGCTGATACACTATTATCTCCTCATCTCTTCATCTCCTCATATGTATCATGATACAGTATCATCTCCTCTTGATACACAACACCATAATTTGAAACAAAACTTCCAAACTATGAATGAATTTTGCAAACTATGGGATATCTTCTAATGAAATTTTTTTCGATGGTTTTAATCATTCTTCACAGGAAATATATAATTATCACGTATTTTAATACACATCAAACACAAATACACCTAAACATTTAAACTTTGAGAGAAATGCCAAACCGTCGACTTGAATCTTAGACCTCACTTCGCTCGGTCAATAATAAATTGTGCATTTTTAACAAGTAAGAACATCTAATATTACATAAGATAATACCGGTATCAGTAAAGTTATGTTCTATGGAAGGCTGTGGCAAGGCAGAGAATCGGCAACGCTGTTCTATTTTCCTCCACTGCCATTAAAACGTGGACCTCGCTTGACGAGACTTCCGAGACTCCGAGTTTCGCGCATGCGTACAACAGTACCATTGTTATTGAATTGCCAACAATAATGACATGCCGTCAACATGTTGTTACACACACGCTCCAAAATTCGGAATCGCGTTTGTAGACTAGAGAGCAAGTGAGAGGGTGCAAGGGTTGGTTTCCCAGTTTTTGGCCGGAGGAAGAGAGATAGAAACAGGGTTGGTTTCACAGTGTCTTTGCCAAGAGGGAGCGAGAGAGTTGAAGGATTGGTTTCCGACTTTTTGGCCGGAGGAAGTGAGATGATAAAGGGTTGGTTTCCCTGCGTTTTTGGCTATACAGTGAGCGAGAAGGAGATAGGGTTGATTTCCCAGTGTTTTTGGCCAGACAGCCATACTGTCTGTTTCTGGACTTTTGATGTGTCTCTCTGTTTTATCTCACTCTGGAGGGTTAACATTCCATTCGTGACCACCCGTGTTCCTCTTCTAACACTTCTTCTTCTTCTTCTTCTTCTTCTTCTTCTTCTTCTTCTTCTTCTTCCTTCTTCTTCTTCTTCTTCTTCTTCTTCTTCTTCTTCTTCTTCTTCTTCTTCTCTTCTTCTTCTTCTTCTTCTTCTCTTCTTCTTCTTCTTTTTTTTTTTTCACTGCAGTTTCTTCACGTGTGATATTGTTTTGCTAGCATTACATAGATATATGAATACAGCATTCATTATATGAATCAAAATGTGAATCTTTTATAGTATTTTACGTCACAAGGACGGGAAGGGACTTTTGCTGGCGAGAATAATGTTTCTAGTCGAGGCGTTAGGCGAGACTAGAATTTCATTTGAGCACTGCAAAAGACATTCACGTCCAAGTAATATACACTATTTTTTGTGATAATAATCTGAAGAACAATAATTGAGGAATAGAAAACATTACCTAGAAAACTTTATCTATAAACATAACCCAGTTTACAAGTTCCGAACCAGAAATTTTGTGGAAGTTGATAAAACTTCCACCTGGAGCGCTGAAGGTGGTTTTTTGTCGCTGTTTTGCTGTTGCTATTTTGGAACTAGGAAACATACTAGACTGAAAGAAAACATATTGTTCCATTACAGTAAGCTGTAATGAGAATTATATGTTTAATTGTTCTGCAAACAGCTGCTTACCGGTTTGATTTCATGCATGGAAAACAGCTGAGATTGAATGATCATGAGCAAAAATTGATAAATCCGGATGACATTCAAACTTAATGATCACATTCCATTTCCTTTTGAAGAGTAACCCGGGTTCAAAATGATGCTACTATAGTTCATTTTCCAAACCACATCATTTCTCTCATTATGATAATGATTGGTGAAACATAATGACATGTGATGTACATCAGATGATGATACTCCTTTCATTTATCCAACCGCTAATTGCAATAATGAATATTGAAATTGTACCGATCATTCAATTAAACTCTCACAGTGCCCCAAACAATTTCAGTACCATAAACTTCTCTGAACTATGTATCAGTTTCAGAAATTACTGTGTTGTTTGAATTTAATGTGCAACTGTAGAACAGGGAAATGTGGCGGAAAATTGATGAAAATTCGAGGAATGCACTGAGTAAGTGATATCGAATTGCATGCAACGAGGAATGCAATCTGCATCAAACACGTGGTGGAAAATCCATGGAAAATCCATCACTCATGAACGAGGTAAACACTTCTTGTTTTCCGATCCTATGTCAAAAGAGCGATCACGTATCGTCTCAAAGCATACTACTATCCTATTACCTGACTACTTCTATTGCTATTAAAATAGTCTGCTCCAGTGTTCTTCTCTCATTTCTCTCTCTCTCTTTCTCATCGTCTCTCTCGCTCTGTGTCTCTCTCTTCTTCCTCCTTCAACAACTTACCCTATCCTATTTTTAAGTGGAGAGTCACTATTAAATAAAGGTAACAATTCCATTTTCTCACTCACTCTTTCTCCCTCTATCATTCTCTCTCTCACACCCTATCTTTCTTCTTCATCCTACTTCTTCTTCATCATCCTTCGTCTTCGTCTTCTTCTTCATCATCCTTCGTCTTCGTCTTCTTCTTCATCATCATCTTCTCTATCATCATCTTCTTCTTCTTCTTCTTCTTCTTCTTCTTCTTCTTCTTCTCTTCTTCTTCTTCTTCTTCTTCTTCTTCTTCTTCCTCCTCCTCCTCCTCTTCTTCTTCTTCTTCTTCTCTTCTTCTTCTTCTTCTTCTTCTTCTTCTTCTTCTCTTCTTCTTCTTCTCTTCTTCTTCTTCTTCTTCTTCTTCTTCTTCTTCTTCTTCTTCTTCTTCTTCTTCTTCTTCTCTTCTTCTTCTTCTCTTCTTAACTCTCACAGCGGGCAAGGCTTAATTCCTTTTGCTGGTGATGCCAAATTACCATTGAAAAGTATCTAATTATATTTTTGGTATTATTTATGCTTAATTTTCATTTTATTATTTTATACTTTTGTTTATAAAATTATGTATTTTCTTTTATTATGTTTTGAATATGTATTTATTGTATGGCAAATAAATGATTTGATTTGATTCGGTTTCAACAACTTATCCCTTCCACTATTTTCAAGTGGAAAGATACTATTAAAAGAAGACAGCGATTCTATTCTATTCGCTTACTCTCTCTCTTTCTCTCTAACTCTATCATTCTCTCATTATTTCTCTCCCACTCTGTCATCCTCTCATTCTTCTTCATCATCCTTCGTCTTCGTCTTCTTCTTCATCATCATCTTCTTC